>NC_089500.1:2861569-3119069 GCF_036850765.1 Saccopteryx bilineata
CTTAATTGCTCTTATCCTTTCAAGATGACTCTCCTCCAACAATCTCATTATCACACACATGTTTATTCCCCGTTTTCAGGGCCTTCGTGCAGACCCGGAGGCAATGAAGGAAGAGAGGATATTATTTTCGCCAACAGCATCGCTTTTTGCCGGCCTCCCCGTGCCCCCCAGAGGCACGGGGGAGGGAGCACGCCGCCAGGTGGGAAGGGCAGAGGCCTGGCTGGGCCCTGAGTCCCTAGCTTGGGCTCCACTCTGTTCTGGGCATGAGCAATGGGGGGCACCCAGCCCAGTGACCACACACGGTGAGCAGCTCCAGAGGATGCCCACCTACAGGACAGGGCCCTGTTTCCCCAGTGCAGGCATTCGAGTCCCCGCAGTCAGACAGGGGCTGTCTCAGTGGTGGGAGTGAGGGCGACCCCATGGTCCTGCCTGAAAGCATCTTGCACCTGCACGAAGAGCCAGATGCTCTGGAAAGGAGACAGGGCACTTACCAAGGACCGACTGTGTCCCAGGCTTCATGCTAGGCGCATGGTCCATTCACTCAGAACACTGTGCTCTGGACAACTCTGTCCAGTGGGCATGAGAGGTGGCATGGACACAAGCCACACATGTACTCCCAAATGTCCTAACAGCCATGTTAGGAAGGGTGAAATACATCTCCTCATCTATCTTATTCAGGCCAAGAGATCCAAAACATTATCGTTGCAGCTTATAACCAATACAAAAATCATTGAGGTAGTTCTTTCTTCTTTTTCGAACAGTTAGAATGAGCCCCATTTCAAGTGCTCACTAGCTAAGAAGTTCATGGCTCAACTGTGAGATCAGTGGGTTCTGGACTGTGAGGCCAATGGGTTCTGGACTGTAAGATCAGTGGGTTCCGGCCTGTGAGGTCAGTGGGGTTCTGGACTATGAGAACTGTGAGGTCAGTGGGTTCTGAACTGTGAGATCAGTGGGTTTGGACTATGAGAACTGTGAGGTCAGTGGGTTCTGAACTGTGAGATCAGTGGGTTTGGACTATGAGAACTGTGAGGTCAGTGGGTTCTGAACTGTGAGATCAGTGGGTTTGGACTATGAGAACTGTGAGGTCAGTGGGTTCTGAACTGTAAGGTCAGTGGGGTTCCGGACCATGAGGACTGTGAGGTCAGTGGGGTTCTGGACTATGAGAACTGTGAGGTCAGTGGGTTCTGAACTGTGAGATCAGTGGGTCTGGACTATGAGAACTGTGAGGTCAGTGGGATTCTGGTCTGTGAGGTCAGTGGGATTCTGGTCTGTGAGGTCAGTGGATTCCAGACTATGAGGTCAGTAGGGTTCTGGACTATGAGGTCAGGCAGTTTTTTTTTAACTCAATAATAATCTAACACATCTCACTTACACTGTGCTGCGCACTGATTTGAGTGTTTATATAACAGCTTCTGGGATCCAG
Source organism: Saccopteryx bilineata (assembly GCF_036850765.1). Lineage (NCBI taxonomy): Eukaryota > Metazoa > Chordata > Mammalia > Chiroptera > Emballonuridae > Saccopteryx > Saccopteryx bilineata. Next base: position 2,862,993 of record NC_089500.1, read on the forward strand.
AAAACCACCCTGTGAGATAGGATCTATTATGACCATCAACTCATTTTGCAGATAGGAAAACTGAGGCACAGAGTGCTGCAGAAACATACTTGAAACCACAGTGCTAGTAAATAAAACAGGTGAGTAGGGACCAAGGTGCCCTGGCTCCAGGATTTGCAGCTTAACCAGCAGGTCCCTAGTCCTGCCAAGATCTTACACAAGCCAGGTGTCCAAGCAATATTTGTAGGATGAATGACAAAGGGTGATGTTTACTCTGCAGTTAGTGATGGCATTGGGGCCCAAAGTAGTGATGTGAATTAACGACCTAACTCCACACAGCTCCAATAGCCAAGTCACTGCTACACCAGGTGCGTCTGACCTGGAAAGCGGGGAAAGCCTCAGAGGGTGCTCCATAGGAAGAGGCGCATTACTGGCCAGTTTTGTGGAATGAGGGCATTTACACTGCCTGCCATCAGATGCAGGAGGAATTTCTGATGAGGAGAATGGGTAATCAAAGGCCCAGAGGAAGACTCATCCCACTGGGGGCAGGGTAAATGGAGGGAGGAGGACACTTAGGTAGTGTGTGATGACCCCGAGGTCCTTGAAGGCGAGTGGGTCCTGGAATCCGAGGGAGAGAGTGACCGCCTCAGCTGGACCTCAAAGGACATGGACACTGTGGTTTTCCCCAAGATTTCCTTTCCCATTCCTGGCCCATCCCTGCTGACACTCACGCAGGCCCCCCACCACCACACCAGCCCTCGGGGGACACTCCGATGGAAACCCCTGACTTTGCCATGAAATGGCCCTCTAGCAAGACCAGGATTCTGGTCTGGACAATCACGATTGCAGGCACCAGCCCAGGAGGCGTGGAAGCCAAATGGATGGACAGGTTCTCAGCCCTGGCAGCCCCGTAGTGCCCGGTATGGTCTGGGCACGGCTGTGGGGACTGTGCCTGAACCCTGCCTCTCCTCTAGGGAGGCAGCCCCACAGACCCCAAGCCCCTGGCCACTGGAGGTAGAGGCCGCTCTGGGCAGGGGCAGCCCTGTCTTCCTCTCATCTCTCTCTCCTCCCTCCCTTCTCCACTTTAAACAAAAGACCAAAAGTGTCACAAGCTTACCACCCATCCCTGCCCAATTCAGCCTTGGGTTCAAAATCCGTTCAAATACTTCCCCACCTGAGGATTTAGACTTTAATTTTATTATTCTTTGAAGAAAGAGTAATGATAGGTACATTTTCTGTTTATTAAAAAAAAAAAAAAGAGCATGCAAAACGACACATTTTGGTCGCACAACTCTCCCGGTATGTTATTTATTGCACAGGAAAATTATCGTGCTGGTAAGAAAATAATGTCACTTAAAAACTAGGTGGTTCCCAATCAACTCATGACAGTAATTGCCGTGAAGTCCTCTTTGATTTAGATATAGTAATATCAATGTAATTGCCGCTGGGAAGAAATTATAACGGCTGTTAATGATAACTAACACATAAATGGCAATGAATAGGAACATGTATTTTATATCGGATTCAACCCCAGAGCAGCAGTGGAAACCCAGTGGTTTCAGCATCCAGGTGCCAGTTCCTGAAGGAGCCTTGCCCACCCCCCAGCTCCCTGGTAAACGAGAGGGTGGATGGTTACAAGGGTGCAGGGATGCCCTCAGCCTTCCTGGGCTCCACCACCAGGGACCTCCAGCCCTTGCGTGGGAAGCCAGCAGCCCAGAACCTGCTCTGTCGTGGGGCTGCCCACGGCTCCACCAGTGTCACCTGCAGGTCATTCTGTGCCTCTTTTGACCCCCGAACTTCTCCAACCGTGCGCCATTCACTGCGCTAAACTAGCCTTCAGCATCCAGTAAACGCGGCCTTGGCCCCATCGGGATTTCCATCTCACACGCCTCCCAGGCCCGCACCCGAAAGCCGGCCCCGCCATGTTTGTCAGATGAAGGGGTTTGCTGCGAAAGTGGGGGACCGATGAGATAGCCGGTCCTTGTGGCCCATGGTGGGGAGTGTCCCGGTGGGCACGGGGGCCACATGGGTCATGGGCACGTCCACTGACAGGACAGGCTTTTCACAGGAAGAGGTGTCATTGTAGCTGTGAAGATGGACTACCATGACACATCACGTGTCACTCACATGTTAGTGCCCGTCATTGCCTGGCAAAGAGAGGTACCCTGGGGCAGGGGGGCTCCAGGCAGGCGGCAATGTGGAACAGGAAGGGGATGGGCGAAACCCACCCGGCGAGGGGGACCAGGGATCTGGGTGCTCGTCTAGACTCGGCCCTGCTCCCTGGACACCGGCACATCACTGGGCTTCCACAACGGCAGAGGGGGCTTGGGAGCTCAAGAGGCTCCAGAGTGCACCCTGGGCCCAGCTTGTCCCTGGACGTTCCCATGAGCCTCCAGTTACAACATCAACAATCAATGATGACACAACTATACTGACCCCGTGACCAACGGCGCTCTAGCATGTGCCTGAATGAAACTCATCCAACTCTCCTGTCTTCTCCATGAGGGGCACACAGTCTCCGTGCACCTAGGAACACGAGCCAGCACTCCACACGGGGCTGGAGCATCATTCTGAACCACAGAAGCATCACGGGAAGCCCGACATGAGACCCATGCGGCACAAAGCAGACCGTGGAAAGGACATAGGCTCATGGAAGGCCGAGTGCACCCTGCTCGACTGCAGCGGGAATGTGCACAGAAAATATTTTGGAGCTCTGCCCTGCATCTGTGTGTCATGAAGCACGACAGAACCACAGGCACTGATTTCTGGGTTTACAGATACATTTTAGTGAGAAAGCAAATTCACAGACATGGAACCTGTACATAAGGAGGCTCGCCCATACATGTGTAAAGCCCCTGGACCCCGGACGGCACGCAGTGGATGGGGAGTCCTTCAATGACTCTAGGGAATGCCGCTGGTGTTCCTTGGCAATCCTACCGTCTGGTGACACCTGCCACCAAGGGTAAGCAGAGAAAGCAGGAGGGCTTACCCTTCTGTCATTGATCCATCCGTTCATTCGGCCAACATCTACGGACTATCCATTCTGTGCCGCGCGCGCGTGGAGGACAGAGAACAAGGTATTGTTCCCCCCGCCCCCAGGTGACTTAACGAGTAGATCACCGCACAGTTACACAGTTTCACCATCACTACAACTGTCTGTGGCACTCACATAGCACTTCATCTGCCTGAAGTTCATGTATTCCCCACCAGGCCTGCATCAAGTGGTCCTTGTGTTAGTCTCGTCTCACAGAAGGAGAAACCAAGGGAGGGTGAGCCATGGGCCCAAAGTGACACAGCTGGAAGATGCCAGGCGTTCTGGAGCCTGGTCCCTAACGCACTATCATTCTCACCCCAAGGCTGTGGCCGCTGTGTCATTGTGCATGCCACATCACGACCCAAAGACGGGTGACGTAGGGCTAGCGCCCTGACAGCGTCCCTACTGGGGTCCCCATTATGCCAGTTCACCAAGTAAACTCATTTTAAAAAATCAGGTGATTCGACACTGGGTGGTGGGCACACCATGCAACATACAGATCATGTATCATGGAAATGTCTCCTTGATACCTACGTGAGCCTCTTAACCAGGGTTACTCCAACACATTCAACTTAAAAATTATTCCATTTAATGAAAATAAGAGGAGTTTCACATTTCTAACCATTGTTCAGCCCGTGCGCATATGGGGAGATACTGGCTATAGAGGAAAAAGGGGGACCCAGCTTGAGTGTGGGGGCTCACTGTTGGCTGCACAACTGATGTGGAGTGAGCCCCTTCACCTCCCTGGGCCCCATGCTCCTTACCTGAGACGTGGCTTCCCATGCCCCTTCCAGTCCTGGCCATCTGTGCCTCAACAGGGAAAGGGCACCCACTCTTGCCAGGTACACACAGAGGTTTCCACACTGGTTCCCCTTTCTGTCCTCAACCAACCTCCACTTCCATAAGGCTGCAAATGAACCCACAGCCACTGACTTACTGACCTAGGACAGTTTTCTCTTCCACAGCCATGTTTTTAGGGTCTGGCATGGAATGTTCCGTTATCTAAAGTTATCCTGCACGTCCTCGGGGTCTGTGATTAGATTAATTCGAACTAGGATCAAAGCCCCATTCACACCTCCCTGCTCTCGTCTCACCCGGTCTGTCTGCTGGACATTCTGGCCCCAGACTGGCCCACTGCCTGCAGCCATTGACTGCATCGTCAAAGACGGCTCTTGGATGTGGGGACAGGTTGGCACGGCACACGGCCAGCAGCTGGGCAGCAGGTCACGCACACCTTTAAGACATGGCATACACACGAACGCCACTCCTAGAAGCGTATCCAGGAGAAATGATCAGAAGCAGGCACAGACATTCCAGTATTAACTTTTCTGTGTAACCCATAGTAGAGACATTATGGTGCCTCTCCTGAGGGTCTATAGTGTGTCCACTAAAAATCCTTAAAGAAATTCACCACGCCTCATTGGATAAAAACATCAGGCCATAAGGCAGTGTAAGCCACATGACTCTGATTTTTCTAAAATACACGTGCACGGAGAAAAGCCCAGAAGGAAGTTGGTAGAAATGATCACAAGGGTGCTCTGTCAACAACGGCAGCATAACAAGCTACTTTATTGGCTTTCCTATATTTCCCGAATTTTCTAGAACAATACTGTATTTTTAAAGAAGATGTCTACTTAGCCAGTTCTAGTTTAATAAAGGCATTCAGCCTGGCTTCAAGCCATTTGACCGTGGCACATGCATCAGTGACCAGGTTGGTGCCCTAGAGGGAGGGTCTTTCAGGGAATCGCAAACCCTGTGGTGGGCCATGTCCTGAGCACTGACCGGGGAGCTGAAGAGTCCGTCCTCTCCACCCTGTGCCTAAGCATGGCAGGGCAGGACTCAAGCCCTCTCTCTGGGGCAAATCTGGAAAGTCCAGCTTCCCTGCCACCCTAACCGTGCTCTGGGTGGTGTTCTGGGACCCTGGGTCTGCAGCCCGTCCACCCCACTTGGGTGCCTGGCACAGGTGGAAAGGTACCTCCCTAGAAAAGGAAGTGACCTGTCAGAGACCGGCTGGACTTTCTAATAGTCACAGTATCGCACTCCCCCCAACCCCCACCCAGCAAGGAGCACAGGCCAAACACCCAACAACAGTTTAGTGCAAATAAAAGGGCAAAATTTGCTGAATGTGCATGTGTAATAAGTGACCATAAATGGACTGGAAGTTAGTTCCGGATGGAGAAGTTAAAAATCACTGATCTGGGCAGTCAAGAGCTGAGGCGTGTTGGCTGCCGTGCGACGTTGCTTTTGAGTAACTGGAACATCTCTTCCGTTGTTTATCTCGATCGATCACCTCTGTTCGGGGCCTATTAACTCGGTCCAGGTTTGAATTTGAGCAATTTACGGTGTTTCATCAAAGGCTTGCGCTGGATCAATCCATAAATTCAAGCGACCCGCTTACAAGGCTCCAATGTCAGGAACGCCTGTTTTTTCACTTATTTCTTGTCCTGGAGGGATGCTGGGAGTTCCTGTGGCAAAGGGCTGCTCCCAGGCCCGTCCACTCTCCTTGCTGGACCGCATCCTCAGACCTCTCTGTGGTCAGTCGCGGCCCCGACTGAGGCTGAGCCAACCTCTCGTGAGTGGAGGGGCTGTGGACCCTTCCCAGGCCAGGAGGACTGCTCCGTGCAGAGGGCTCCCAGCCCCTCAAAGAGCCTGGGACCCTGAGACCCACAGTGGCCCGTGCCTGGCACTGGTCAATGATGCCTGTGTGTTACCTGCGATGAGGGGAGAGAACTCTGTGTCCAGCCAGCCCTGGCTGGGTTTGTCGCTGCCCACAGCTGTCTCTAATCTACTGAATGTGGACAGTGACCCAAGTCTGAGCATTTCTTAAATAGATGCTCTTGCATGGTTTGTGGTATTTTTCTGGAAAATGACAAAGTGAGAAACTGGTGACATAGGGCCTTCCCTCCCTACCCTTCCCTCCCCACCCCCTTCCTTCCTACCTCCAGGGATGAGGGACCATCCCAGCCTCGCAGAATGAACGCCAACAGGAGCTCTGCCAGCCATCACCCAAACTCAGGTAGGAGATGAACCTCAAACCTACACCCCCCGAAATGCCCCCAGGGTGGGACCAGGTCTCAGTGCCCCTCTCTGTCACGACAATGTCCACCTTCAAGAGTGTTGGTTTCCCCCGTCCTTCGCCCACACAACGCAGTGTTTACTGGTCCCTGGGAACCCTCGGCAGTGGCGAGACCCCGACTCCTCGTCAGGTTTGTGCTTCCACGCCAGTTCTCCCTCCTCACCACGCCTGTCCCCCTGCCCCATGGCCCTGGGCCACTTTCTCATTTTCAGAAGAACGCTTCACCTTCTCCAACACCTGGAAAGTGAAGGGACCATCTGGGAGGACCCCCCTCAGCCCAGGGCTCCACCCCTGCACCTGCTCCCTCCACCCAAAGAGCAGGCCTCTGTCCTCACACCCAAAGCCGCCCCCTCCCCCTCCTCCAGGAAGGACCTCACTCTCAGACGTGCCCCCTTTTCCGCACCTCTGGCCTGGCCTGGCCCTCTCACAGCAGAAGCGTGCTCAGCACCCCCGTGCTCACCGCGCCAGTCGCTCGAGCAAGTGCTTCCAGTCACTCCGCGCCAGCCAGGGCTGCACGGTATGGGGACACACAGCAGAGCAGACACAGCCCCTGAGCCCAGGCAGCTTGAGTGGGGAGGAGGCGTGGGATGAGCGAGGTGACAGTGACCACACCTCTGACTCAGGCCCCTGACCTCCTATCTCCTTCCCATCTCCGTCAACTTCATGGAAAAGTTGTCTGAGTCCCCACTGCTGTCCCCTGCTGTCTCCTCCCTTCTCTCCCAGCCCACCACTCCCCGACTTCTGTCTGTACTAAACCCCTGAGGCTACACAGGCACCTCGCTCGCAGAGCCCGAGGCCCAAGTCAGCTGGTCAGCCTGTGTCCTCCCCAACCTCTCTGCAGCACTGGCCAAGGGCCTCGTCCTCCTTGAAACAATCCCCGTCTTGACATTATGTGTGATGACATGAGTGTCCCATGGTCCCCTGCCCTCTGCCCCCTCAGCTGCCCTCCCGCGAGCGGTCCTCACCAGGGAGACCAGATGCCCATGCTGAGGGCACGTGTGGGCATCGAACGGGGTGCCCCACAGCGGGGACCCTGATGAAGCCACCCCCAGCTCCCCGCCCCACTGCGCATAGAGGTCCTCCCTGAGATCTCCCAGCCTCTCCCCCCACAGCCAGAGTCCCTGGGAACGTGCGCAGACACTCTCCATGTGCGGTGACCTCCCTGAGCGCCACGGGGCAGAGTGGGCCAGCGCTGTGAGGAGCTGCCGATCGCCTGAACAGGCCGGCCTGAGAGGACAGAGGCGTGGTGGAGTCGTGTGGGGTTCTCAGTGTGATGGGCGGGCTGACGTGGTGGAGTCGTGTGGGGTTCTCAGTGTGATGGGCGGGCTGAGAGGACAGAGGCGTGGTGGAGTCGTGTGGGGTTCTCAGTGTGATGGGCGGGCTGAGAGGACAGAGGCGTGGTGGAGTCATGTGGGGTTCTCAGTGTGATGGGCGGGCTGAGAGGACAGAGGCGTGGTGGAGTCGTGTGGGGTTCTCAGTGTGATGGACGGGCTGACGTGGTGGAGTCGTGTGGGGTTCTCAGTGTGATGGACGGGCTGAGAGGACAGAGGCGTGGTGGAGTCGTGTGGGGTTCTCAGTGTGATGGACGGGCTGACGTGGTGGAGTCGTGTGGGGTTCTCAGTGTGATGGACGGGCTGACGTTCTTACCCCAGAGGAAGCGAGTCTCAAACTTCTGACTAGAAGTCAGCAGGAAATAAGACTTCACGTATGAAAAGGCACTTCCTCACACTCCTCAGTGACCGTATTTTTCGCTCCATAAGATGCACTTTCCCCCAAAAAAAGTGGAGAGGAAAATGCCTATGCATCTTATGGAGTGAAAAGTACAGTATTTTATTTTAACACATCATTTGGTTCAGAATATTTTTTTTTCTTATTTTCCTCCTTAAAACCCTAGGTGTGTCTTATGGTCAGATGCGTCTTATGGAGCAAAAAATATAGTATATGTTCAGTACGTCACACGAGGCTCCTGATTTGCAGGCTGATAATTTCCTGGGTAGTACAGTCGTCATTTCATTCTGAATCTTTGCGCAGAAATGGCTGTGTCACTTCAGAAAACTCAGCACACGTCAACCCTCTGGCGTGGACCCCTGCCACCTGTATCATGGACAGCTTGGCCTCTGCAACAACTCCCCATAGTCTGGGGCGATCGGGACCGGCTGCCAGCCCTGAGTTTTAGGGGTGGCTATGTCACCAACAAAACAAACAAGCCATGGAGGCCTCACCCAGGAGGCAGACTGCAAGCATCCTGGTCTCCATTGCTGCTCCATGGACAGCTGGGGACAGCTGGGGTGACCCTGACTCGTCCCTGGAAAGCAAGGACAACAGAAACTAGAACCACACAGATCGGACCAAGTCCTTGCCTGGGGCACACATGTTCCCTACACATCAAACCACGGTTCACTTTTAGGGCACATGTCCGTGTCCTGAGGTTGCCGTAACAGATGACCAAAAATGAGGCTTAAAACAACAGAAAGGAGAGTTCTCTCATAGTCCTGGGGACCAGAAACCCAAGGACAAGATATCAGCAGGGCCACACTCCCGCCAAAGGGTCTGGGGAGAGTCCTGTCTGGCCGTTTGCAGCTAGTGGACGTTCCTAGCAGCCCCTGCCACTCCTTGGCTTGTAGACACTCCCACCTCTGCCTCTCTAGTCACAGGGCTACTGCATGTCCATGCCCAAAAGTCTCTTTCTTTCAAGGATGCCAGTCATTGGATTGGGGCCCTCCCTGCTCCATCAGGACCTCCTTTCAACTTAATTACATCAGCCAAGACCTCACAAGGTCCCATTCGTAGGTACCAGGGTTGAGACAACAACCTATCTTTCGGAGAGGGGCAATTCTACACATCACCGAGCAGTCCTTAGCTACCAGACACTTTGTCACTTTTTTTGTGTTTCTTCTCTGGAACTGTTTCACTTCCCTCTTATAGTGGGTCCCTCCCATTCCACAGATGGGAGAGCTGAGACTTGGACAGGCATAGGCAGCTGCCTGAGCCCACACAGCTCACTGATGGCAGAGGCCGCTCTCAACCCCAGGCCTCCCCCCTCCAACCCAGCGCTCAGCCCTGGGGCCAGACGCTGCGGAGAAACCTGCAGATCATTCTGGCCTGGTTAGGACCAGGGATCTGGGTCCGATGACCTCTCAAGCCCGGAACCAGGACGTACGGGGGCGTTGGCAAAGGTGCCCAGTACTGAGGGAGGATGTTCAATGGGGTCAGCTGACCATCTTCAGTGGGAGAGCCCACGCAGGGTGGCCTTTGCAAAAGCAATGGATGCTCCTGTTCCCTGCCCCACTCAGTCACCTCGGCCCCAGCTCCTGCTCCATAAATTATTGTCTGCCATGGCCCTCACACACCACCCTCCACCCCATGGCCTGTCAGCTCCTCCATGTCCCTCCAACCTCCCACAGGGGACTCGGCCCAGGTCCACAGGTAGAAACGCCAGCCACGCAGCACTCTGCTGTCCTGATCGTAAAGCCAACTAAACTAATTAATCACAACAGATTAATAAGACTGACAAGGGGAGAAAGGTGACATTGCCCCAAAATGTCTGATCTGGAATGAGTGCACGTGTTTTTTATTTAAAAAAATTTTTTTTGATCCTAGCAGCAATTTATTCTCCGTAGAGCAAAGTTTCTCCAAGAATGTCCCAAAACATAGTCAAGGTTAACTGTGCTGCGAGCTTATTCAATATTTATGATTCTTTTTATTTGTATTACGAGGACTTTTTGGGGACTCCGAAAGGTCCATTAATCAAACAGAGTGACAAAATGAGCCATTTGACAATCGGAACAAGGGCTGCATATTATTATGATTACATATATATATATATATATATATATATATATATATATACTCACACACAATTTTTTTTTTTTTTTGGTTCAGGAATAAAAGAACCAACTGAATTTTATCAACCGTCCCTGATTAATTGTTACAAAGTGTCACCCGTTAATTCCCCATGATCTAATAATCCTCCTGGACGATTTCCTCGTGTCCCCAGCGAGCTGGCTCTGTGGAGGCGGCCCTTCTGAGAAGCGCAAGAGGGGGGAGGGGACACAAGCAGCCTGAGGGACCGCAGACACCCAGCCCGTGGACAGCGCTCACAGAGCTGACAGTTCTGAAATACAATTATCAGTGTGATCTGCTTAAGAATTCATCATCGGCTCCCACCTTCTGAAGACTTAAAAAACCACCGAGACATACAAAGAGAAGCGGTGATAAGAAGGCATCATTTTCCTCCAGCCTCATAACTGTAAATTGAAGAAAATTATTTTCTTTGCCTACAGCTCATTGGCATATAGGCAGCGTTATATTATAATTTCATAAGCATAAATCCTTTGAATAAATTTCAGAAGAATAACTGAATTAGGAATGCAAGTAAAGTCTCTAAAAACTTCCCTGTGCCAGGCAGGGAGAGGAGACGTGTGAGGCCCCGGAGGACACCCACTCTGCGTGCCTTTCCCGGGCTCCCCATGGGCCGGGGAGCGGCTCCATCTCAGGGGAGGGCTGGTTTAACGCCGTTTGGTGCCCCCCTTCGCCCCCTCCTCCTGCGTGCTGAAGACAGCATCTCCCTCTCTTCTTCCTCACTCCCTTGTTTCAAGGAATTTTGAGTCATAATTCATCATAAATTAATTTTGGAGAAACAACAGGCTTGGGGCATGTTATAATTATTGTTATTTGTTTATTTATTATCGTGTTAACCATTATTTATTAGTATGTTAAGCATATGTGAGGGCAGGAAGGTCGCTCCCTGTGGTTTCCTAGCAACAAGTCAGTGAGCTCTTCTCACCAAGTCCCCAAACATCCCACTCCATCCGGGTGAGTGGGGGCAGCCCTGGGCGGGGGCAGCTGTCTGTCTCTGGCTGAGAGGCGCAGTGGACGGATGGTGGGATGCAGGTGTTCTGGCCCCAGGGTGACGGTTTACTCGCCACTACCCAGCAGATCATTTTTAAACAAGGACCATTTAAAGGCAAACCCCGGCCCCAGATGAAGTTACCAGAGGCTGGCTTGGGTTGGACAAAGACGATCTTTCCAAGGCTAGTCTTGGTCCTCAGGGGGCTGGCAACCAGACCTTCTCTGCGGGCCCGGAGACGTCTGGGAGGGGGAGGGGGAGGCGGAGGGTGGGGAGCACCAGGGGAGACTCCTTAAGGTCCTCACTTCCCCACCCCAGCCTGGGGCAGCCACATGCCACACCCCCCTTCCCAGCGCAGCCTGGACTGGCTTCCTGAGCTGGTGACCGTGGGACGGGAGCAGGGGGACCAAGTCCCTGAGTGTCAACTGTGCTGAGACAGCCTCTTAGGAGGATGAATATCTAAAAGCAAAGGTTTTTCTTGTTATTTTGTTTGTTTGTTTTTATGTTTGGGCAGAAATGCCAAGAGGGATGAGGTTCCCATTTTTTCCTGCCCAGGACCCCTTTGTGCCAAGAGAACTTTGGAGGGGTCACACGCAGTGGGCCTGGAGGAGGCGTGTGGACAGAGGGATCGGCTGGGCTCTATTCTCCGGCATCCTCGAGGGGTCCTGCCCCTGGTGCTCCCCATCTCCTGTCCAGTCCAGTGCAGGGGTGGCGGGCAAGGGGACTGGCAAGGCAGCACGTCCTGGGGTGCCATGGCTGCTCCACAGCGTGTCCCAGTCCCCCAACTGCCGCCGCGTTCTCCCCATAAACTTCTCATTTTAAAATAGTTGGATTTACAGAAAAATCGCCAACATGGGTCAGAGTTCCCATATACCCATTGTTAACATCTCCTATGACTAGGGGGCATCCGTCACCGTGAACCCACACAAGTGTGTTATTATTAACTGAAGTCTATATGTTCTTTGGGCCTCCTTATCTTTTATCTCAAGTTCCTTTTCTGTCCCAGGGCCCCATCCAGCATCCACATGACATGGGGTCATCTCACCTCCTTCGGCTCCTCTGGGTTGTGGCAGTTTCTCAAGCTTCCCCAAGAGTAATGTCCTGGGCAGTGTTGAGGAGGGCCGGTCAGGTATTTTGCAAAACATCGCTCGATCTCAGGTTGTCTGGAGTTTTTCCTCTGGGTAGTATTATGGGCTGTGTGGTTGTTCCCCCCAAATTTATACATTGAAATCTAATCCCCAGTGTGATTCTACTTGGAGGTGGGGGTCTTTGAAGAGTGATTGGACCACGAGGGTAGACCCCTAGTGAATGGGATGAGTGACCTTTATGAGATATGGTCAGAAAGCCAGGGGCTCTTTGAGGGGTTGGCTGCCGGTAATCCGCCTCCCCAGGCCACGCTGGCACCCTGACCTCAGAACTCCCAGCCCCAGAACTGCGAGCAACACACCTCTGTTGTCCATAAGCCACCAGCCTGTGGACTTCGCGACAGCAGCCTGCTTGAACTGAGACAGGCTGCATCTGTGGGTTTGGAAGAGGCGGACCGCAGAAGAGATGGACAGTCTTCCGATCAACAGGATGTGTCATTATTGATGTTGACCACCTGGCCGACGGGGGTGTCTGTCAGGCTTCTCCACTGTCAAATAGTGCTTTCCCCCCTTTTCCATATTGTACTTGGGGGCAGGAAGCCCCTAAGAACAGCTGATGCATAGACAGCAAAGGACTATATAGGCTCTGTACATAAATCATTAGGAATTCTGCACAAGAGATTATTTTTCTGCTCCCTTCATTTATTTTTCCAGCAAAGGGGCTTATTTTACGGAGCACTCGGGGCTGTGTTCCCACACCGCTGTCATGTTGTCCCAACGCGGCCGCCACTGTGAGCTCTCTCCAGCGCTCCCGGGACCCCTCTGCAGACCACATCATGGTGGCATTGTGAGTGTGGCTCGGTTCCTAGACCTTCCTTACTTCCTGGTGCTATGAGATGCTGCAGGCTCCTGTTCCCTGTCCTTCAGTGTCCTGGCTCTCTGGTTGGAGGGCGGTATTAGCAACCAAGATCTGGGCGACAGGGTATTCACAGCTACTAGGGCCGGGAGCTTGCAAATAACAGCCGAGTCAGGTTGCAACCGAGTCCAATTACCAGTATGTCCCGAGACAGGACCTAGGCATCAGTACTTTTAAGGTTTTGTCCATATGTCCAGACATTTCTGCCCTATTGATCCATCAATGAGTATCTCCACCTCTGGATCTGTCCCCTGTGACTGGAGGGCAGAGGGTGTAGGACACAAGGCCATTAGTGAGACATTATCAGCCAAGCAGCCCCCCAATGCCTAGAAGTATCCATATAACTAATCAGCAGCTACTGCTCTTAAAACAGAACTGTATGTGCAATGATGGCCTTTCACTGAGCAAGTCCTACATGCCAGGCACATCAGACATTACCGTCTTTCATCCTCTAAACAACTGCACAAAGTAAGGCTCGTTAAACCCGCAAAGATGAGAAAACAGGCCCGGAGAGGTCAAGTGACATGGCCATGGTGACGCAGTAAGGTGACAAGGTGACCCTTTGGAACGGGACTTGAACCAGACCTTTCTGACCCAAGAACATATTGTCATGTTCAGAATGCTCCATGCATGACCAACCCATACATGGCCCTATAGAACTAGGACAATGCTAAGGTGACATCTGGAACCATTGTCACCTGGAGCCACTATGCCAAGTACAGGCACCCCAATTCCCACTGTGGGGACATCAGAGCAGAGTGCTGACTTCCTGCACGAACCCCAGAGCTCTGAGGACCACTCGCAACCCCCACCCCTGCCTTTGTCCACACTGTCCCGTCTCCCCACCTGTCAGAACCCTCCTTGGCTCAGTGTGCACGCCTCTCACTAGGACACCTTCCTGACTTCCACTCTCCTGCACACTGCAGTTTAATGCTCTTGCACTTTAGAGCAGTGGCGCTTACCACGCTTTGTTGTGCATTGAGGTACCCGAGCTCCTCTGTTACCTTTATTACAGCCGCTCTTCCGTGATTCGCTTGGGACGAGACATGGGTCTTCCCCCTTGCCTCGTCCTCGACAGTATCCAGCCCAACAGGTTCATCACTGAGTTGAGTTGATGTGAGGCTGAATAACACCCCACCTTGAGACCTTCACTCTGGAGCGGGGAACCCCTCCATCACACGTGTCCCAATACCTAGAGAAGACACAGAGAAGCCTATGTCATCACTCAGCCTTGCAGGAATGGGAAGAGAGATGGAAACATTCCACACACAATCTGGTCCATTCTTCCCTGCATCCCCTGAAGGGAAGTAAAGCTGTGTGACTGGTTTTGGCCAATGAGTCGTGGGTGACAATGGGAGTGTCCCTTTCAGGTGGAGACAGAGGGCCTGAGCCCTCACCGAGCTCCCCATCCCCTTTGTCCCACCCAAGAAGCCTGTGTCTACATGGGGTTCCATCAGCGGGGTCCCTGTGTAATGCCAGGGAGCAGAGCTCTCCTGCTGACTGTTGGCCCGTGTGGGGAGGGGGAGAAATGTCCTGCTCTGTAAGCCGCGGAGACTTCAGGGAGATGTGCTGCTGCGGCGTAACCCAGCTTCTCTGACCAGCACTGTCACATCCTCTGCCTCCTCAGAATAACCAGGCCCTTGTTTGTGGATTGCAAGAGGGCTCAGAATAATAAAGCTGAATAATTGAGCAAATGTTGGTAGCAGAATCTGTGTAAACCGCATTGGCTCTGTGGTACAGTGTGAGTCTGGGCAAATGCACACATTACACTAGCGCATACAGTGTGGACTCTTCCTTGGAAGCAATTTTTCATGCTCCTATGAAAGCTGTTCATTTTCCTCACTGGAGGTAAGCCAACTGGGCTCCGTTCACCAAGGCGTCCACTGCAAAATTCATCTCGCATTGTTTCCTGGAGCTACCACCTAAGGTACTGTCTGGAAGACTGGGTATTTTTCTCTCAATGAAAAGACAGAAAAGTGGAGGGTGGGGGACAGGAAAAGGCTGTTCTTTCTTTCCTTCCTTTCTCCTTCCCTCAAAAACTCAGAAGGACGTTGTGATTAACTTGCATTTTTGCAGCCTAGTGGATATAACAGTCAACCAAATTAATCCCATGATATAAAACCCAGTTCACAAATAGTTTTGCTTTTTTTTTTTGCAAAATCATATCAATTTCCCCATCGATTGGAGAGACTGTCAGTTTTCCAAACTGCACATGGGTGCTGCCCGGTGCAGGACGTCGACATCCCCAAACTCTAGGGCAGTGATTTTCAACCTTTTTTGAGCCGTGGCACATTTTTTACATTTACAAAATCATGGGGTACACCACCTACCAAAATGACACAAAATGACACTCTGTTAGAATTTATTTAAAGTTTAAATAAATTTATTTAAAGTTTAAATAAATTACATTTATTTTTAAAAAGTTAAATAAAAAAGGATAACCCCCTCATATATACAGTCCCATGTATCCCCTCATATATACAGTCCCATGTAACCTCATATATACAGTCCCATGTATCCCCTCATATATACAGTCCCATGTATCCCCTCATATATACAGTCCCATGTAACCTCATATATACAGTCCCATGTATCCCCTCATATATACAGTCCCATGTATCCCCTCATATATACAGTCCCATGTAACCTCATATATACAGTCCCATGTATCCCCTCATATATACAGTCCCATGTAACATCCCTCATATATACAGTCCCATGTAACCTCATATATACAGTCCCATGTATCCCCTCATATATACAGTCCCATGTAACCCCTCATATATACAGTCCCATGTAACCCCTCATATATACAGTCCCGCTAATAGATACTGGAGCTTTCATCAAGGTTGTGGGTTCAAATGAATTTGGCAAATACTCTCTCTATATAGAGACTGGACAAAATCAATTTTAGGAAATGTTGGGTACTTGTGTAACATCATAAGTCCTCAGAGCATCTCTACTGTCAGATTGAGAAGTTTGCTTTCTAGGTAAGGATTCTGATAAATACTAGAGTTCTCCCTGAGGTTGTGGGTTCAAATCCCATGGTCAGCTGGGTGCAGGGGCCTTGGTTCTGTCTGTTTTGATGGTGTATATAGAGATTTGAGCTCTTTAAGAAGATGACCCTTCAGGAGGCCATATACAATATAGATAACATTGTGATGCATTGTGATGCATTGTATATCACCCTCTGCGGGGGCCTCTTTTAAAAAGAAAAAGGTCAAATATCTATATACACCATCAGGATAGACATAACCAGCTGAGGCTGAGGCTTCATCTAGTGGTGGCAACCATTACCTCCAGTCCTCACCAGGATTAGAAATCGGGACCATGGGGAGGAGTAGCAGCTTCAACTACTCGCCGCAGCCACACAATGACAAGTGCACGGCAGCCTGAGCGGGGACCTTCCTGGGTGTGGATGAGAAGTGGCCTACTATTGGTTCATCACTAGTGGTCGGGATGAATCCTAGAAGGTGATTGGTCAGTGAGCGTTCCCTGTGCCTCCACTCTTCCTGTCACTGATAGCTGGAGGGATTGTGAGGGGAATGTTTATGTTTGGATGGAGGCGGATGGAGGCGGCTGGCGGCGGGCCGATAAATAGCCTCTGGGGGCCGTATCCGGCACGCGGGCCGTAGTTTGGGAACCCATATTTAATTTCCCCACGGCACACCTGACCATGTCTCACGGCACGCTAGTATGCCGCGGCACACTGGTTGAAAAACACTGCTCTAGAGGATGCGTGTTTGAGCTCCGCAGTGCACAGAACAGGATGCACAACTTGAACACTGGTGTTTTTTGTTTACGCGCGACTTGCCCGAGAATTCTGTTTCCACGTCCATTTAAAAATCTTCCTCCGCATCATACTCATCTTGTGGTTAAAAATAAAAAGACAGAGAGAGAGAAAGAACATGGTTGAAACAAAATCCTTAATAATTCTGATATCAAAAACACGATTCACACCCGCTCCCACGGTGAAGCGCTCCATCCACCTCTTTCTTCCCCAGCCCAGCATCATCCCCCTGGACCTCTCTCTCTGCGTGGTCAGAGTGGCTGCAGACTGGGGACAGTTTCCCAAATGACGTCCTCTTGGCCAGCAGAAGACAGGCCTATCAGTGGCCAAATGTGCTTGGCATTGACTGTGATCTGTAAATTCCCTGTAACTGAACCAACTTGTCAAATTAAAGCCACTTTCTGCTCTGAGCCACGGCGCTGCCGGGATCTGGAAGGCTCCGCTCTCTGACCCCTGTCGCCGGCCCTGCAAGTGGTAGCAGCTGCTCTCTGAGCACTCACTTCCTTTCTTTCACCTGGTTCATTTCGGGTGCAGCCGGCCTCTCCCTCCGAGCCATGCTGAACATCTCCTCAATCTCTCTCTCTCTCTCTCTCTCTCTCTCTCTCTCTCTCTCTCTCTTTCTTAAACAGAGAAAGCAAAAGCTTCCTTTTTTTTTTTGTTTTTAAGGCTGGCACTCTGAGGGCTCCATTACTGACTGAATTCAGAAAAATCTTATTTTTCTTAATGGTTATTCTTCCTTTGCATGGCACTTCTCATTCTGGTAATGCTTTCTTGAGCAGTGAATTGTTGACTTTTTTATGCTTTAGATTTATTAGACATGTGTCAGCTTGTCAACCTCCTACTGTTTGCATTTGTGTCCACCTTGCAAACAGCAGGGAAAAAATACTTTTTTTCTCTCCGTGAACGTTCACTTCTTGGCAGTTCTGAAACAAATTTTTGAACAGTTGCTGTTCCTATTGATAGCAATAGTTTGATGTTTCAGAAAAAAAAGCAAAAAAAAAACCCAGGGTTTTATTTTTCCCTAAATTTTTGACGTGGTCTGTCATATCATATCACAGCACACCCCACCACATCAAACCTGGGAGGGAGGGGCCAGCCGGCACCGTGCACACAGATCACAGGCCTCCACTACACACCCACCCATCTGTTCACCGCTCGGTCCTTTGTTCTGTCGGCAATGCCGGTATTCCTCCATCAAACCTATGCCTCCTTCTTCTTCGGGGATGAAACTCTTCAGCGAGCCTTCCTCATCTTGGTAGGGAATTGCTTCAAGGAGTGAGAGGACAGTTCCCATGTTCCTACCTCTGCGTGCCTAGGATGGAGAAGTAACTAAGAAACCTGATCCAAACAACAACAATAACAAAATAGAAGGATAGACAAATGAACATCCTGTAGCCTCGGGCAAACGTCACTTAAAATTGCCAAGACTGAAGAAAGGGGAAAAAGTCAACAATCGACACTGATTCTTCCAGTCTTTCTGTCTCAGGAAGGGCCTCCAGTATCTCTGAGCTGCGACTTTGAAATGAGGGTGCTTGATGTGACCTTCTGCCTCCGGCTCTGCCCTGGCATTCTGTTCCTCATCAGTCCCGTCGGCCCAAGGCTGCAGGAGGACTTCCTGGAAGAGGCAGTGGGATCATGAGTAGGCCCTCTCCCTGGTCCTTGCCCCACACAGTCTGCCCAGGACACTGCCTGTCCATTCTCCCCGGATGCAGGTCACATTCTGACATTCTAGGTAGACTTTAATTTGGGGGAGACACGATTCATCCCGCAATACCTGTGCTTTCTCGTTGGTGTAGAAACATGTCCCTGAAACCAGATCCCGCATGGATCATATGCCCGCAATCACCCCAAGCTGGCAAGAAGGAAATAGAGTGTCCACGTCTATGTTTTGGAGATGGTCACTCCAGGGTCAGCAGTGTAACAGACACAATGTCACAGCCCTGTACGTGGCACGTGCGCATAGCTGACAAGCGAGCCCATATTCTCTGTGAGGCTTACCCGCTCTTGGTGATGGGTGTACAGAGTCAGAACCGCACGGAGACGCTGCAGAGACTGTGCCCTCAGTGGAGGCTCCCGTCGGGGTGTTGCTGGGTACCCCCTGCCACCCCCGACCACCGAGACCGGGGCTCAGTAGTCATTCAGGTGTGGTCCTTAAGTGGAATCAAATACAAGAACATCAGCTTGTTACTGTCACCCTCTGTGATGCTGTGTTACTTGGTGGTTTTGGTTTCCAGTTCCTGAGTTCAAACCCATGGCTGGGCCCTTGTCTGGCAATAAGATCTGGACAGATTACCTCACTAGGCTGAAACTGTGTCCCCGCTCTGAGGGGGGTGGGGAGGAGAGTCATCCTACCACCTCACCTGCCACTAGAACTGGACATCATACTTTATCCAGGGTAGTCAACCTTTTTATACCTACCGCCCACTTTTGTATCTCTGTTAGTAGTAAAATTTTCTAACCGTCCACCAGTTCCACAGTAATGGTGATTTATAAAGTAGGGAAGTAACTTTACTTTATAAAATTTATAAACCAGAGTTACAGCAAGTTAAAGCATATAATAATAATTACTTACCCAGTACTTTATGTTGGATTTTCACTAAGTTTGGCAGAATAAACCTTACTATAGTTAAATCTATCTTTTTATTTATACTTTGGTTGCTCTGCTACCGCCCACCATGAAAGCTGGAATGCCCAGTAGTGGGCGGTAGGGACCAGGTTGACCACCACTGCAGGACCCTGCACCACCCTCGGGCCCCACACGCTGGCCGCTGTCTTCACAAAGGCGGCAAGCGGGTTGGAGGAGGTTCAGGCGTGTGGCCCTGGCTCTGTCTTCGCTGCACTGTGACTGGATGGCACCTCAGTGGTCCCCACCTGAGCACAAATGCTGCTCTCGAGGGTGTGACATGGGCCGTGGCCCTCCCCACAGGGGAGAAGGAACTCGGGGAAGCGAGGTGGAGCGCTCACCTGCAGCTCCTTCACCCTCAGCCCTTGAACCACCCAGGGAGGTGGGTTGAAGCGTGCGGGCGCGCCTTTGTGCGCATGTGTGCATGTGTGTGCATGTACACAGAGACGGAGGGAAAGACAAAGATTATGAGCTCCCATCGGGGCTCACGGGGCTGGTAGGTCTGGGGCAAAAGCACCCCGGGCTGTGTTCCTGCAGAACAGCGCGGCAGGGCCGCCATTACCTGGTTGTCCCACATCCCCCACAGGCCTGTTTCAGTATTTCCCCTTGCAGGCTGCTCCTGCCCATTGAACTCCATTGCTGCGGACTGATCCCCTCTGGTGGAATTCCACTGCTTTCCACACCGGCCCTCGTCTTCTTTCTCATCCATATTTCTGGGCTCTTGGAACGATTTCCCGGCCATCTTCCGTGGTCTGCTCAACACTTCCCAATTTGGGAATAATCTGTGCGTTTAATGAATGAGTCTTTATCTTCCCCTCCAGATAATGAACAGGCATGTTGAACAAATCCAGGCTCTACGCTGACCCCTGGGGCGCTGGGCTGGACCACCCTGGATGTGATATGCGGCTGTTTGGGGTCAGCCTTGCTTACAACAGCCCGTCCGCCAATGCTGGCCAGTGGAACAGCGCTCATGTGGGTGTCGGAGGGCATTCAGTCTGTGGCATCCATCAGAGCAAACCCAACACAAAAGAATCAACCCCAGCCCTGGGCCACACACCTAGGGGGCCCTGGGGGCTGCATCCATGGAGCTGGGCATTTAACCTGACAGGTGTATGGCACCCTCCCCTGCGGGTGTCTGATGCTCCTCTGTGGATGGCTCTTCCCTTCCAGGTCCCAGACATTTTCAGTATTTGGATGTAAACAGGCCACTTAAACGGACCCAGGCCCCCATGCCCTGCAAATCCGATGGTCCTGCCTCCCCTTTCAGCAAAAGCCAGCACCCCCTGGGCTCAGGTCATGGTCTCGGCCACATCCTGGACCATGCTCGTCTCGCACACCCGCAGCCAGTCTCTCAGCAGTGTCTGGCGGGGCCGCCTTCGGAGACCAGGAGAAGCCAGCCACTCCTCCCTCTGTCTCCGGCTGACCGGCCTGACAACCTGTTCTCCCTCATTCAGCCTCACACGGAGCCTGGAGCTGATGACATACAGGTGAGACAGCACTGTCCCCTCTCAGAGCCTCGGGAGCTGTCCCACCCAGCTCGAGCAAAAGCCCAGTCTTCATCACGATGCGTTAGTTACTCCCGTTCCACCTTACCACAAACTTAGGGGCTTGAAGGACACAAAGATATTATCTCCCCGTCCTGGACAGTCCCAGCTGGGTCCCATGGGGTGACGGCAGGACCGTGTTCCCTTGGGTACCCACTTCCTTGCCCCTTCCAGCCCCGGAGTCCCCTGCATTCCTTAGCTCATGGCCACATCATTCTGGCCTCCACATCCACCTCTTATCTCCTTCCCTGGCTCTCCTCTCTCTCTCTTCCATGTACTGGGACCCCGTGACTCACCGGGACCCTCAGGAATCCAGGCTACCTTCACAATCACTGATGGCATGACATCTGCGAAGTTCCCTTTGCCATGTGCGGAAACATAGTCACAGGTTCTGGGGTCTAGGATGTGCACATATTTGGGGCCACTATTCTGCCTGCTGCAGATGGACATTAGGGTCCCAGCTGGCAGCCTGTTCACCTCCTGACTTTGCTGCTCTCGCCCCTTTGCCATCTGCTGGCCAGACTGGCCCTGGCACTGGGTGGAGCTTGGGGTGGGCCCTGACCTGTAGTGTTTTGCAATTTCCTGGTGTAAATACCCACACCATGGACAATTTTAAGCTACCGACATGGTGCCACTGAACATGGATATGGGAAGAAGTACCAGGTGACCCCTGGCCACTGCTCTGCCCCTGACGCCACGACACCATGTAGCCTCCTCCCAGGGTGCACTCAGAGGCCACCTTCACAGAGAGGCCTTTCCCGGGTCTCCCCTGAAAAACTGCAGCTCCCTTTCCTCTCAATGACCCTCCCCCCTCTTTGCACCCCACCACTATCTGAAATCGTGCACTGTACTAATCATGTTTATTGCTCCAGCTCACCAGCATAGAAGGTGAACGCCAGGGAGGCAGTCAGGTGGCGCTGTTCGCTGCTGGCCGCCTGGTACCCTGCAGCTGAAGCAGCGCCCGAGACCCAGCAGGGGCTTTGTCAGTGGCCATGGGACCAATGGGCCAGTCAAGCCTGGACCACAATGAAGACAGGATGGAGAGTCTTACCCTGATGGTGCCGCTTACCTGGAACCAACCCACCAAAGGAACACCGCAAGGGGGGACGGCTCATTCTGTAACCCAGGAGCGCTTTCTAGGAGTTCCTGTTCATGTGTCTGCGTGTGCACCTGCTCCTTCCCCTCCGGCCCTGCTAGGCTGTTTTGCTGTTCACCTGCTTGAGGTTTGCTTGGGTCTCATGGGAAATAATTGCAGGAAGGTTGATCAATTACTACTTCCTAATTGAATAGTCCATCCCAGCCTGCCCACTTCTCTATCACAGGGTGTAGTTCAAGGAGACCAGAAGGAAAGGGTTAACTAACCCAGGAAACCTTCAGGGAGGGGTGCTGATGGGGATACCATGAGATGCTCCTTTTCACGTAGGGATAGGGGCCTGAAAGGTTATCAAGGACGAAATTTAAGGTTATCACCCTGGAATAGTGGAAATTAGAGGGGAAAAAAGTGACTTTTATGGGCTAAGAAAGCATCAAGAATAGTTACAAACTAAAATGATATTTAACATTTATTGGTTCCTTATGAAATGTCAGGTGCCGAGCTAAATGCTCCACTTGCTTTCTCGCAGACGGCTGAGAGTGGTGTGTGCAGAGAGAACCATGAAGTGCAGAAGGAGGGCCACCGCCGTCGGCATGATCATAACCGCAAATAACTCACTCCGTGTGCATGACAGGAGACCCGGCGTATCATCCACACGCTGGCCCTAAGCATCGTGGTGCCCCTCAACCTTTCATCTGAGACCTCCCTCCCCAGACGGTCCCAGGTGCTCATCCCTGTCCTTGTCCTTGTACCATTCACGCCGATCGGGCTTCCTGGCAGTGCCACCAGTGAGGGAGCAGCTTCCCCCGTCCGTGCAGCTTCCCCAGGACTGCAGGGGCAGTGGTCACAGTAACCATATTTCCCAAACAGGGTTTGTGATGAGATTGGGCACTCAGCAAAAGAGGGGTGCCAGGTTGAACACCACCGGAACATAACAGGTTAAAAAGCATCTCCATGGGTGCTTTCTGTACCACACTGGACTTCAGGCTAGCCGTGGGCAATTGCGGGCGGTGGATCGCAAAGATGGGGTCATGCATACCAAGTTTCCCAGCACGATGTGAGCAGGTTTCTGTCTGTTCGAGCAGTGTCTTGGCTAATTTTTGTTCTCTGGAAAACACTTGGGAAAGACTGTTGTGCCTGCACTGTGACATTTCTTCTGTCTCCAACCAGTGTCTGAGGCTCAGTTGACAACTGATGGGAGTATGGAACAGAGAAGTCCAGCAATAATCTGGTAAGTGAATTGGAAAAGATAGATGATAGGTAGATAGATGATAGATGGATAGATGGATAGATGGATAGATAGATAGATAGATAGATAGATATGAAAGAGATGGGGTGAGAGAGAGAGGGAGAGAGAGAGAAGATGTAGATACAGCTTGTTTCTTTGAAAGGACTGCTAAGGGGACCAGGGTTGAGGGGCAACAATCCTAACAGATGAAAATGTAGAAAAGGGACTGATTTTTTATGAACCCACCTTACACTCAGAGCAACTGCAGATTCTTGATATAAGGGAGACTCTAAGAATCTGAGCGGGTGGAGGAGCTGAGGCAAAGAAGCCGCTGGAGCTGCAGGTGGTCTCACAGGCTAGCGGAGAAGAGCCGGTCTCAGAGGTGCCCACGCGCAACAAGATCCCAGGGTGAAGGGGGACATGAAGAGTTGAGATTTAATGTTCATAGTTTTCCACCCAAAGTATCAGCCAAATTCCCGATCAGCAAGGGACCAGAAGCTAAGAAAGTAAATAGAAATCAACCGAAATGCAACTATAAAACTGTATTTGGCCAAGTGAAAACAATTAACATGTCTAGACCCACCAAGTAGCAGAGTATTGCACCTTTGCAACCCTATTAAATACATAAAAATGGGTCCTGAGTGGAGAGCTTGATTGGTTAGAGAGTTGTTCTGATACACAAAGGTTGTGGGTTCAATCCCTGGTCAGCACAAACAGGAAAGATAAATTTTTATATCTCTCTCTCTCTCCCTCCATCCCTCTCTCTCTCAAATCAATATATATATAGACTATAAGTTGGACTAAAAACAGCTCAGTCAGTATTTGGATTAAGATAATATACTTCATTCTAACAGACTACCAGGGGATAGAATGAACCATGTACAGGGTTTTATATACTATATATATATATATATGTGACATTCAACAAAAAGTAATAATAATAATTACTAATATCAAGAAACAAGACCAAGAGGGGGGAAAAGGGCAATAGAAATAGACAAATGTCCTGATCTAATGATTGTAGTTATCACATATACATTTTGACACACTGTGATTAATACAGTAGGAAAATAGACCCTGGCTGGGTGGTTCATTGGATAGAGCATCATCCCAGTGCATCAAGGTCATGGGTTGGATCTCTGGTCAGGGCATGTACAAGAAGTAACCAATGAATGCACAACTGAGTGGAATGGCAAGTTGATGCTTCTCTTATTCTCTCTCAAATCAGTGAAAAAAAAATATATATATACTCAGGAAAATAAATGTCAATATGGATAAATTCATCAGAGAACCAGAATCCATATTTTAAAAAAAATGAAATAAAAGAAGTAAAAATGAAAGGTGAAAAAAAATAAGAAATCAATGGTAGGCTTAACAGAAGGTTGGATTTGACAAAATAATAATAAGAAGGAGAAGATAAATGAATAGGAAACATCCATGCTGAATCAGAGAGAGAAAATAGAGTGAACAGCATTAAAAGAGAGTCAGTGACACACTGGACATAAAGAAGCATCTAACGTATATATAAGTGGAGTCTCAGAATGTAGGATAGAAAGGTGCCTATGTTATATTTAAAGAGTTAATGGCAACCATTTTCCAAAAATGTGAAAGACATCAAACTATATATCCAAGAAACATGAGACTCAGGCAGGTAAACTACAAATCAAGCACATCTGTAGGCATCATGCCAAACCTGTGGAGAAAATCTTAACAGAGAGAACTGACAGGCACATTATGTGCAAAGGTGCAACATTATTACTAACAGTCACTTTTTCAGAAAAAATTATGGACAACAAGAGGGCAAGAAATGAACCAACATCTTTAAGATGCTAAAAACAACCTGTCAACCTAGAATTCTGTACCCAGCAAAAAATAGTCTTCAACAACAAAACAAAATAAAAATATCTCCAACAAATAAAAGTGGATAAAATGTATCAATAGCTGAATTGCACAAAATAGTCCCCAGGCAGAAAGAAAATGATACCAGACTCCTTAACAATAGGACAGAAATGGATGAAGGGAATGTGTTTATGGGCACTTGACTTACATATATTAACTTAGAGAATGAATAATAATGGCAACATCAGTGTGACCTAAAATGCTATCAAAATGCATGGCCTCATTGGCCTTATTCTCATGTCAACAAAGTAAGGAGTGGAAACATGAATTTAAAAGGTTCCAAGGCCCAGTATTGCCTGACAAGGAGCAAAAATACTAAGTAAATATTGTTTAAAGATTATCATCTTGAGGGTAATGATTAAAAGGACAGTAAAAGAATCTATCATCAGCAAGCTATATAGAAGAAAGATAGAATAATAAAAAAATATTTGGAAAATTTATGAAAGTAAATGATAATTTTTAAAAAATGTCGCATATCAAAATGTGTGGATTTCTAAGCAGCTAAATCAGTGCTTAGAGAAACATTTATAGCCTTAAGCGCATACATTAAAAAAGAAGACAGTTGAAAATCCCACGATAAGCATCTGCATTTCAAAAAGTTAGAAAAAGAGCAATAAATTAAATCCGACTAAAGTAGAAGAGAGGGAATAATGGTAACAGCAGAATCAATGAAATGGAAATAAAAACATAATAGGGAGAATAAAAATCTAGTTATTTGAAAAGACTAAAACGGAAAAGCTTGTAAGACAAGGCACACATTATCAGTATCAGTGATGAAAAAAGGAGATACCACTTACAGATTCTGCTTCTGTGGGTATTAACTTCCCTTTGTGGCCGGCGGGAATGCACAATGGCGTGGCACCTCTGGGAGACAGCAGGACAGTCACTTATAAAACGACACTCTTACCCTGTGACTCAGCAATCAACTCCTTGAGAGTTACCCAAAGGAGGTGAAGATGGATGTTTGCACAGACATCTCCACATGAATATTTATAGAGGTTTTATTCATAACTTCCAAAACTTGGAAGCACACAAGAGGCCTGGCAGTAGGTGAATGGCTAGAGAAGCGGTGGTCCCTCCACCAGACAATGGAGTGTGACTCACCCCTAAAAAGAATGGAGCTACCAAGCCATGGAGGAACCTTGAACGCAATTTACTAAGTGAGAGAAGCCAGTTTCTCAGCAGGCTCCATTACTGTATAGTTCTGATTCTAAGACATCGTGGAAAAGTCAACACTACGGAGATGATGAAAAGATCTGTGGCAGTCAGGGGTGAGTTTGGGGGGGAGGACAAACAGGCAGAGCACGGAGGGTTTTCCAGGCAGTGGCACTACCGTCAGACACTGCCATGTGGATACATGTCGTTAACCATCTGCCCAGACCCTCGGGAAGCACAACCCCGAGGAGGAACGGGACGAGAACCATGGGCTCTGGGCGACAAGGATGTGTCAGCGCAGGCTCACTGAATTAACCCATGTGCCTCTCTGACGGGGCGCTGGCGCGGGGCGGCTGTGGGGTGTGCAGGGCAGGCGGCGTATTGGGGAATCTCTGCACTTTCCTCTCCCTTTTGCTGCTAACTTAGAATACTGTCCTTGTTGCCTCTTTTAACTAGCAGCATACCGAAGTATTAGAAGCAAAAATGTGGGCGTCCCAGAACGATGGATCCTACACCCAGAGCGATGGCTGTCCATCCGTCCAGATGTTCTGTGTGTCTACAAACGCCATTGCCACGAGCTGGTAGGCAGGAACCTTATGTGGTGGCTCACTCACCGGATTTCTCTAGGTCACTTCTGACCCGTTCCTAAAGTCCGAAGTCCCTCCTGTTCATTACTTCATCGGCTTTGGCTGAGTGTGGCCCTACCGGACACCAAGCGAGCCTGGCAGACAGGAAGCAGGCGGTGCCCGTTTAGGGATCTGTGTGTGAATACAGAAGTAAGTGAGTGAGTGAGTCAATGGGCTAACAGTGAGTGAGTGAGGCACTGGGGACCAAGAGTGTGTGTGGGGGTTGGGTGACACTGATCTGTGGGGGGCACGGGGGTGTGCTGTGAGTGGTTTTTGAGAGGACAGCCAAAGTTAGTCAGCCTTGGGTGCAGGTGTGGGGGGCACTGGGGGGAGCGTGGGGAAGGTCCCTCTTCCCATGGGGTTGATTGTTGACATTCATTCACTCCGCCTGTTTTTGGGCAAGGCTCCTGCAGACAGGGCTAAGCCCCCCCCCCGCCCCAAGGCGCCCCTCCCCCCCCAGTGATGTGGTGCCCTGGCTCAGTGGGTGGGCCTCTCTGGGTAGGCACGGGCCCCGGGAATTCTGGGAAACAGAGGCTCAGCTCTAGGCCTCAGGCCTGGCCTGTGCTGGCTGCGGTCCCGCCCAGATGCCCGGGGTGGCCACAGTCTCCTGCAGCTAGCCTTGCCTGTCAGGCTCTGTCCCCATCCCCATGGCACTGTTTCAACCCGATGCCGAGACCCAGAAGTGGGGGTGCTTCTCCCAGGAAGCGCTGTGACATGGCCTGGTTCCTGATACAGCCTTGCATCTCAGTGTCTTGGTCACCCACTGGGAGGGCTGAGAGGAATGCCCTGTCCTTTTAAGACAAAATATAAAAGCACCCACCCCATGGGGAAGGCGGCCCCGTGGCCCAATCCGTCTGTTACACCTGCATCTCTGCCCCCGGGAGGGAAGGATCCAGCCCTCGGGGGAGCTCAGCCCACCCACCTGATCTTGGCCCCTGGTGAGGAGGGCAGGACAGAGAGGGAGAACTAGGGAATTCTTACACCACACGAAGATGAACAGACAGCTTTGTGAGGCGTCATTTTCCAAAGGCAAGAACAGACCCCGGGAGCTGCGCTGTGTGTGTTTCAGCCAAGACACCCGGGGAAGCAGCCCATCTCCCGGCAGGAGCGCCTGCACCCCTCGGGCGTCTCCTGAGGTGGCCGTGTCCCCGCCAGAAGGAACAGAAGAGCAACATGGAGAAGAATCTGTTGCTGAGGAGGCGAGTATAGGAAAACATGCGATTGTTGTGGCGGTGATGTCATCGCTGGAGCCCACCCCAGGCCCGGCCCCGCCTCCCCGGGGCGCCCACTGCCTTTTTGGGAAGGGCTGACTGCAGACAGCGATGTGTTAGAGACGCACACAGGGGCCTGCGCACCTCAGCAGGCTCCCTGGGAGGGGCCCCGTCACTTACCGCATTGGAGAAACACGCCAGACATATCTCAGACTCGGGAGACATGCTTGCGACCAGGAAAAATGGATCCCCCCCCCCATATTCACTGCCAGAGACTGCTGGGCTCCGCGGCCATATGCAGATAGACACCTCGCCACTTATCACGCCGATGATAGATCCCACCCTGCCTTTAAAGGAATAAATCATTAATTTCACCCGTGCAGGGCTCTTGGCACGCAGCACAGCTGTGAGCTTTCAAACACTTTCTCCCAGGTGGAGGCAAATTGCGTAACTTGTTGCTTCATGGACGTAGGAATCCAAGCCGCTTTCTTAAAAAATAAATAAATAGAAGGCCATTGTTGGAAGGTCACTTACTGTGTACTGTTTACTCTGCCATTTTTAAAGAAAAAGCTTTTATCTTAAAATGAACATGGACGTTATGTGTGCTTTGCATAGGTAAAAATGCATACATCTCTGCGAGATGTGAGCTGGGTCACCTGTCCACCGGGGCCTGTTCATGCTTCCCTCTCTTCTCAAGTCTCCTCAGGCAACATTCTGAGTGTCAATTGTGACATGGCTGACCACGTTTGTCCCTGGGCCCACCTCTGCGTCCCTGGGGGACGTCACTCATCTGCTTGCCAATCACTCACCTGTCAGTGCATGAGGTCATTATTGGGAGGATCGTGGGCTAGGCCCTGCTGGTGCCAGGGACCCACCAGACTCAGGAAGTAGGAGGGCCTGTGTCCTCCGGGAGTGCGACTCAGGGAAGCAGAGACAGGAGCCCCTGTGAACCTGCTCACATGGCAGTCGCCGTCGGTGCTGACCAGAGGGCCTGCACTGGGGAGACTGGGCCCGGGAAGAGAGGTTGTGGAAGAGAAAGGGTAGAGCACCTGCCGGAGGGGCCGAGTATCCCAGAGCAGGTGGGCCCCTGGCTGCTTGGGGAGGCAGAGGGGTTCAGCCTCCCACTTCTGGACTTCTGGAAGCCCCAATTTCAAATACTCTTCCCCGTCGTCAAACCTGTCCACCTAGGGTAGCGACCGGGAAGCTGTGGTCAGTGTTGGTTCTGCTGGCCAGCCTGCTAGGAAGCAGGTCATCGTCCCGAATGCTCCTGTTGGGAGAGTGGAGCCCCTCCCATGGGCAACAGGAACCCATGGGCAGCGGGAGCCCACGGGGCACGGCTGCCCTGGAGAACTCTGTGAGTTCCTGTTGCTGTTGTAATAACCCCCGTGACCTCTGTGACCGGTGTGTGCCCTGTGACTGTGGGGTCAGGGTCTGAAGCAGGGCTACAGGGCTGTCCCCTCCTGCCTTGTCCAGCCCTCGAACCCCTGCACTCTCGGGCCAGCAGCTCCTCCCTGGTCGCCCGAATCCAGTATCTCCCGCCCCCCAATCCCCGACTTCCCCTCTCTGTCTCCGGCCTCCTTACGGAACCCCTGCGAGCATGTCACCTCTTCCAGAACGCTCTCTCCTTCTCACGGTCCTTGCCTGCTCTGCCCCCTCTCTAGGCTGTGTCAGGGGCGCCTTCACGGGTTCCGGCACTAAGAGGTGGGCGTCTGGGGGAATCACTCGGTTGGTCACAGGACATGATGGCAGCGGGAGCAGGGACAGGCAGAGTGCACTGAGCTCTGCTTTGTGTGAGTGCTTATTGGAAATCCTGTCCAGCCCCTGCCGTGTGGGAGACATCACCCCCTCCTGCGGGTCAGCAAGGCAGATGTGAGAGACGGGCAGGAACGGCTCAGGGCCTCTTGGCCAGGAAGGACCCACCCTGGCTCCAGGCGTGCCCCCGCCAACCAGCACGCACCCGCGTGCCAGTCAGCGGTCACGGCTCCGAGTCGGCGGCTGCTCCTGACTCAGGAGACAGACGGCTCTGGGCTCCACGGGCCCCAAGGAGGCAAAGGGGCGGCTTTGCCTCTGTCTGGAAAGGTTAGGGGAGATTCCCAGCGGGGGAGACATTTGCAGGGGAAGAGCAGGAGGAGTTTATCATGTGCCCGAGGCCCAGGCTGGGCGGGAGGAGACATCTTCCAGGCGCAGGAAACCACCTCTATGAGCATGTGTGGGAGACAGAGAGAGAGAGAGACATAGACAGACAGACACAGGGAGAGAGACAGAGACACAGCACGTGTGGGCTGAGAGGGCAGGGGAGCCGAGTGTCCGAGGTAGAAGGGGATGAAGAGGGCAGAGAGAAGACAGGAAAGAGGAAGAGAGTGTGGGTTCCGGAGGGTCCCTGCGCAGGGAGGACAGCAGCCCCGGGAGGCTGAGTGGCAGCAAGCAGAGGGCATAGGGAGCACGGAGGCGAGCGGGGGGCCCTGGAACAGCACAGGCACATGTCAGAGGGTCTGGCTGACACCCTGGGGCTCCTGACCACGAAGCCAATCTCCGGCCTGCGATAAAGAGGGGAGAGCACGTCACTGTGGGGTCTTCGGGTGCCAGACGTGCCTGGTGGGGGGGAGCGACTGCCCCCCCCCCCGGGAGCAGTGGTTACACTTCCAAAACTATTGAGTAGCCATTACCGGCACAATGATACAGGAACTGGGGCCATCACACCCAGAGAAACCCCAAAGCTGGAGAGACTCCAACCCCATTTCGCCCTTAGGTCTGGCAGCAGCAGCCCGAGCTGTGTCCTGGTCCGAAGGAGGGCTGCCTCCCCCCTCCTGCCACCAGCTCTGGCCCGGGAAGATTGTTACAAGGTCCAGCCAGAGGGAGGAGATGGACGCAGGAGTGTTCACTGCCTGGGTAGTTACAGGCTCACTGGAGACCCAGGCAACCTGCTCCCGTTGGTGGGAGGCACAGCCACAGCAGAGAGACAGGACAGGCGTGCTTGGAGAGCACCCAGAAGCATTGCTCTCCAGTGCATTCAGCTGCCTGCACCCCATCCAGGGCTCTGGGCCAGGGACGAGACGGGGCCGTCCCCCTGGAGACGGGCGACGGAGCAGCAGCCTCGGCACTGTGCAGAACACCTAACTGCAGGTCCCGTCCTCTGGTCCCCAGGGCGTGCCGCTCAGGGAAACAGCTCCCTGAGAAACTCATGGGGGGCTCCTGACTCTCACCAGGGCAAAGAGGGGCGGGAAGGAGGACCGAGAGGTCCACAGCTGGCCCGTGCCCTCGACCCACCCCGTGTCCACGGAACCTTCCGGAGATCCCTGCGTCTGGGGACCACATTCCTGTCCTGGAGACATGTGGGCACCGTGCTCCCCCCTGGGCCCTCCCTTGAAATCCTGCCTCTGTTTTACAACGATTCAAACAGGGACTTCAGGGGACTCCAATGTCTCTGCAAGCACACTCCTCAAAATCTTCATTCCTGACGTAGCTGTCGCTTTTCAGTCCATTATCGTGTTATTAGTCAGTCTTCATAAAAGTGCTATGCATCTTTATTAAAAATGGAAGTTCACATCATTTTATGTTCCCATAAAAATGGGCGGTGGTGGCCATGATTAATTTCTTCACGTACAGTGAACTTTACAGCAAATTGGACAGTGTAATTCAATTCCTATTTCTGTGGATTTTTTTTGTGTGTTGGTAGAAAATTGATATCATTCATATGTAATCATATTGCCTTTGCAAGAGATATTTAAGAAATAATATCCTGAGGTAATGATCGCATGGCTTAATTATTAATAGCGTACTTTCACACATAGCGGCGTGCGTCCCTTCCACCAGGCTTGACTCCTATCAGCAAATATTTCTGCAATCTAAACCCAGCTTGGTGCCTCCAGTGTGCACGCATGTGCATGTGTGTGCACTCGCATTTTAACACTGCCTCTTTCCTGAACGCAGCCTAACTGTAAAAGTTCAGACCAGAGGGGAACTTAAAAGGCAAGGTTTAACATTCAAAGGTTCCCGCACCTGCACCCCTAAAGGCTGAGCAAATATATTGGGTCCCTTTTGAATTAAGCAATTGCCAATCAAATAGGAGTTGTCTGGCTTTGGTTGGGGGAAGGCTGGAGAGAGACAGAGACAGACACAGAGAGAGACGGGTCTGGAATTGGCTCGTGCACCGGAGGCTGGCAGTGGGGAGTGCGGGCCAGGCTGTTGAGCTGAAGGCCAGGAGTGATTGCTGTGCTGACTGCTCGTCTGGAGACGCTGTCCCTGCAGACAGGACGGACCCGCTCTCAGAAGATGCTCACTCCTCAGCATGCCTGTGGGCGGTGGGAGCACGAGAGGCCTGATTGGGGGGCCAGCTGCCCAGCATCCTGGGGCTGTCTGCGCCTGGGGTCAGCTAGCATCCAAAGGCCCAAGTGCTGTGCATGTGGACGCAGGTTAAAACCGAGAAAGCGCTGCAGCACGTAGAAACACGTGTGCATAGAAGGCCACTTTGGGGAAAGGTGGTTAGGTAAACTACTAGATGGTGAGTCCTGTCTTCTTATTCCTCTTCTCCGGACCGGGGCTGGGGTCTGAGGCTTCCGCACTGGGCGGAGGCTGGATGTCCAGTCCCGGGAAGGAAAAAAAGAATGCTTTATCCAAGGAAAAGGGGTGAGGCCCAGACATTGGGCCCCCTTCTGACCTGGGTTTGTCACGGAGGAAGACGATGGATGTGTGAAGCGTGGTGACGTGTGCGGGCCGGGGATGTGGGCGACGCTACGAGTAGCCAAGGTTCCAGCAGGAAAGCCTGCTCCTTCTTGAGGTCCCACAGGACAGATCGTGGGACAGCATTTAGGCTGATGGTTGGAGCCCCAAACTGCAGGGAGGGGGGGTAGATAATCTACTCCCCGTAAATTGTTATTAAACTTATTTTCAAGTTGCTGAGCTGCATGCGGGACCGACACCAGGAGCTTTGTCCCTGAGCGTCTGGGCAGTCAAGGGACAGCCACCCAGGATCTTCCCCAGTAAAGCGAATAAAGAACAAGGGTTTGAAATAAACAAACTAGAGTGTAGCATGTCAGCCCCTCGCTCGCGGGGAGGCTGTCTCAGCCATGTGGGCTGCGAGCTGACAGGGGTCTGTGAACTTGGGAACAACAGGGCCACCTCCTCAGCTCATCAGGGGTCGTCCAGAAGGAAATGGACATCTAGGAGGATGGGCACAGGAGGAGGGAAGGTGAACACCTAACGGGCCCTCGAAGCACCTGTTCCTCTGGGAGACCCGGGGCCAGTCACTGGACTGAGTGTCAGCCTGCTGAAGACCCTGGCTGGGCGTCGTGTCCTGCTTACTGGTGAGCCTCAGAGAGGCAGGGTGACCTGGGAGGCCGGACCTCTGCTGAGGGGCAGGATTGGGGGGGTCCCCACTACATGGTGGGACCCTTTTGGAGAAAATTGCATGATGTCTAAAATAAGAAAACTTGTCCTCTTGTTCTGTCTGAAAACAAGTCACCCCACTTCTTCCATAACATCAGAATGAAAAGAGGGGCTCAGCTGTGTTCCCTGTGGTCAGGCCAGGCCGGGACAGACTCCTTGGGGGCCATTTCCCTTGGGGGAACCTGTGTGAGGCAGCCCTGCCCGTGGCCAGAGGACACAGGTGCCCAGCAGGGAAACGCGGATGCCCTAGAAGAGTGGTTCCCAACCCCCAGGACGCGGACCGCTACTGGTACGCGGGCCATTTGGTACCGATCCGCAGAGAAAGAACAAATAACTTACATTATTTCCATTTTATTTATATTTAAGTCTGAACAATGTTTTATTTTTTAAAAATGACCAGATTCCCTCTGTTATATCCGTCTAAGACTCACTCTTGATGCTTGTCTCTGTCACGTGATACATTTACCCGTCCCACCCTAAAGGGCGGTCTGTGAAAATATTTTCTGACATTAAACTGGTCCGTGGCCCCAAAAAAGTTGGGAACCACTGATCTAGAAGGTCCTCTCGTGGCCTTCAGCGGCCGCACTTCCTAGAAGGTAACACATTCCCTGGGAGCTACCCGGTGCCCGGCTGAAAATCAGCCATGAGCACTTGCCATGTGCAGGGTGGGTGGGTCCCCACCCTGGACTTTGTGTTGATCGTTTCTACATGGCAAACAGAATTGAAGTCGTCGCAGCAGAAAAAAAAAGACAGCCCTGAGTTACGCTGTAATTCACGGTGGGAGATTTATGAATATTATTTTCCTGTAAACCCAGCATTTTTCTCATGACTCCTTGCAACCTGAACGTGGCACGGAGCTGTGCACCTGGCACGGCTCCTGCCCGGGCCGACCTGCACGCTTGAGCCTGTGGGCGCACATGGGTCCCCGGTCCCATAAATTCTGCCTTTATGTCAAGCGTGTCCACTCAGCTCGCTGGTATCCAGACTCCCTAAGTGGCTGCTCCCCCTTCCAGAGCCTGGTAGTGCTGCAATTCCCGCGGCCGCGAGCCGCGTGGGTCCAGCAAGTGCGCTAAATGGCTTTATGGATGTGGTCAGAACGCTCATGTGGCTGCATTTCTGAGAGGGAGCCCTGAGACAGACGGAAAATAAGTGGGGGCACCATGAGAACGCCTCTTAACATGCAACCGTAATTGGCCACATTGCAGCAGAAACCTTCAGAGCCAAAGTCTGGATAAGAAGAGGTGAGGATTTTCTTGGAAAATAAAGGGGGAAAATACAAACAATAAGGGTCTGCCTCCAGGCTGGGAGGTTTTGGGGGCCAGGGGTGAGGAGCAGTGCCCCCCTTGGTGAACGTGGGGACAGCATGTCCTCCCCAGACCCCACTGGAATGCACCAGGCCCCCAGGCGGGGCTCTCGGAGGCGACGTGCTCTCTGGCACTTTGGGAACCGGGTGCAGCCCCCCAGCAGCACCCTGTCCTGCTCTCTCCTCGGGGCTCAGAAAACAGCTGAGAGCACACAGCCCCCATCTGCTCACTGCTGCCTCTTCTGAGAAATGAAACCTCAGATCTGCAGTAAACCCAGGCCAGGGAGGCTCTAGCAGATGGGCAGTGTTTAAGTTACAGACCTAAGGGAAGCTTTTGCATTTAAAAAAAAAAAGAAGAAGAAGAAAGAAAGAAAAAAAGACTCTTAAACTGCAGCTCTTAAAATACAGAAGGATCTTCTGTTTTCCACAGTGACTCACTAAACCTTTATTTAGACAGTTGGTAAAAGCACCACATCACATATTTCATGTTGTGTGTGTGTGTGTGTGTGTGTGTGTGTGTTTATTGCTGTAGCTTAAAACAGCATCATGGGGGTTTTGTGTTGTTTTATTTTTTTTCTAGAGGGAAGCAGAAATCTATAGTAGGGCATTTTTGCCTTTTTTTAAAATGCATTTTGGAGTGGGTGCTGTCCCGCCAGACCGCCATCCCCTCTGGTGCGCAGGCGGGGCAGGTGGGGCCCTCCCAGGGAGGAGTCCGAGTGCTCCTTCAGAAACACCGCGCAGGGGCAGTGATCTGAGCCCCACCACCTCCCAATCCGGCGTTCTTCCCTGCTGGTTCTCGCTGGGGTGCGGGGGAGCTGCGCAAGCAAAAGGAAGCAGGTCCCCAAGGTCGAGCAGGCCGGTCCACAGTGACCCTGGAGCCATGTGACCAAATGCACGAGGTCCACAGCCAAACCCCCTTCTCAGACCTGGGCCTCCCGGGGCTTAGTCAAGGCATTTAGAGGAGCCAGTTAGATGGAGATGGCTCTCAGCATGGTGCCCACCCCCCAGACCTGGGTGTGTGTGGGCTGAGGGGGACGGGAGTGGGACTGCTCCATCAGCCTGGACTCGCAGAACCACCGATGCCCAAGGCCACCAAGGGCATCATGCCAGCCAAAGTACCGCCTAGCTCTTCTGGAGAGAGGAGGCCAGTAATGGAGTGCTCATTTGCAGAGGGTACACACACAGGTATATATACGTGCACACGTGTGCACACACATGTGCACTCACACACACTTATGTGCATATAAAGACATGTGTACACATAAACACACATGTGCACATGCATACAGACATGCACATGCATGTGTGTGAACACATCCATGTGCACGTGCAGAATGCATACACACACGTGGTCACACATGCACATACATACATCACATATACACACATGCAGACACGTACACATACACATGCACATACATGGACACACATACACATGTACATGCACAAACATGTACATGCATATGTACGTACATGTATACACATGGAGATATGCACAGGCATGCATATGCATGTACACAAACATGCACACAGGCAGATATGCATACACATGCATATACATGGGCACACATGGACACACATATGTACACACATGCTGGCACGGGCACATATACAGACATGTGTGCACACACATGCCTGGAGCACAAGCACACACAGGGCACACAGCTGTGTCCAGAACTAGGAGCAGACCCTCACAGTCCCAGGCTCTCTTTCAGGTCTCCTTTCTCATATGCGGGGTTGGGGGCCCAGCAGCTGAGTATCTCCTCCAGCACATTCCCCCACTGTAGGGGTGCAGGCGGAAGGAGGAGCCCCCTTCTTCTCCTGAGGTCAGAAAGGGCTTTCTGCGTCTGCACTGGGGCAAAGCTCATGTTTGGGTCCTCCCTGCCGCCCACCCGCTCCCCACCACGAGCCCTGTCCACCCAGAAGGAAACCCATCCCCACAGCCTGCGCCCCTCCCCCACAGAGTCAGCAGCCTTGTGTTGTCACTTCTGCTGTGTCAGAGCTGTGGCTGCTCCAGGCTCTGGAATTGACATTGACCTGGAGGTTCTAACAGGTGCTGTCGCAGGGACGAGAGCCACTGCACATCCTAGCGATGGAAAGACGCTGTGGGGACAACCCTTCCCCTTTGCAAAGGTCACACAGGGCCGGGGTCACAAGCCAGCCACTCCTGGATTGTTCACCAAGTAGACCTGAAATCTCATGGGAAAAGAGCCTCAGCTGTTAGCCACTCTGTCCCTATGACAGTGTGCTGGGCCCCAGTAAACCAGAGCCAGGACGGTGAGCGACTCACAATTCACACTCACTCACGAGTCACACTCAGAACCACCACATATGTGACTCAAACAGGCGGGGACTTGGCCACCCGGCTCTGGCTTCTGCCTATCCTGGGCTAAAGACCCCTTTGAAGGGCATCTGCATGGCAGTCCTCCAGTGCCTGGAAGGGGGCAGGGAGAGAGGGGCCAAGGTCAGGGGTCACTGAGCCCATTGCTGGGCAGCCGTGGGGAGGGTGCAGCCGGCCGGCCTGCAGCCTGGAACAGGGTGACCCCCCACCTCCCTGCCAAGTGAGCACGGTGATTTATGCTCGGGTCTGGCTCACAGCCCAGCCTCTGTGAGCCCTTTGTGACTCCCCAGTGGCCAGTGTGAATGACCAAACCAGAGCAGACTTTTTATGGTCATTTCTTCACCACACAGAACAGAAACCCCCCGGGAGCCCAAGGTGGTGAACAAGAGATAGACAGGCTGGCTGGGAGCTGCTCTGAGGGTGAGGCCGACAGAGACCCCACTGGGGCCGATCTTGTGCCCGCTCGGACTAAACACAACTGCTCCGGTGGGGTCTGGGCGATAGAGTGGTGGCTACCGGCTCCACTGAGGCTGGGGCACCTTCCCTACTGCCACACACCCTGTCAGCCTCCCTCTCTTTGCAGAGGTTGGGGACCAGGAGGGAGCAGCAGCAACCTGGCCACCTGGTCCCTGTGGCCTCCGGTCTCCTCTTTACAATGGGGACAGCAGCCCCTCCCCGGGCTGTCGGCTGGGCCAGGGGGAGGCTTTGCATGATCAATGTCAGGTCCTAAAACAGTAGAGCCATTGCCCGGAATCTCCCCTGTACTGTCCTTTGGGACACGCCAGCTCTCACATGGGGTCGTGGCTCCATTTCACCGTTGGGTTTTCAGACCCATGTCTGCCCATCGCCCTGTTCTCCCAGCGAAGCCGCTTCTGTACGTGGGAGTGGGGAAGGGAGGGGCCTCCCGTGCCCCCGACCAGACTCAGGGGGCGAAGGAGGAAGGGTCAGCTCTTCCCAGGAGGAACCCAGTGAGCTTTTCAAAACCAGCGCCGAGCAGGGGCCCCCATGAGCGTCACAGGGCGAGCCCAGGCTCCTGCGCCAGCTTCCTGTGCTCACAGGTGATTTCCCTCATGGCTCCCACGGAGCGCAGGTGAGAAGAACAAAAATGGCCATGTTCGCAAAGCACCCATCTTCGTGCTCAAGAGGGGGTGGAGGGGTGATGGGTCTGGCCTCCAAGACCAGGGTCCGCAGAACGCACTCTTCCTTAACCTTGGCCTGTTCCTGTGTGTGGAACCATCATCTCTTTCCTGGTGATTCGGATTCAGTTCCACTTGTAATCCTGCTGACCCTTGTCACGTGCAGACCTGAAGTGTCCCCACGACGTGGCCGACGCCCTGGCCAGCCCGCTCTGGAGTCTGACCCAGGGCTGCCTTCCGGTACACCACACATCCACTCTGTCGGTGTCCACATCAGGACCACTCATGAGTGTGACCCTCCACCCTCAGGTCCCAGACAGGTGCTGGGGGGTGCTCTGCTCTGATGGGATGTCACCGTGGTCAGGGACCGGGGCGGTGGTAGGAGAGGGGGGAAGAGTAGAGAAAAGGAAGTCCTGACATGAGGCTGTCGGGGCAGGAGAGGGGGTTGGGGAGGGGTCTTGATGGCACAGACTTCCAGTGATGAGGTGGGCGTGCTCGGGGTGGGGGGGGGGCAAGGCCACGACGTGACTGTGGCTGACACCCCTGCACCGTGAAACTGAAACGAGTTGAGCAAGCAGGACGTAAATAACCTCTCTCCCACAGAAAGGTAAACACGGGAGACAATGGTCTCTGGTGCTAATTAACGTGGCAGACACGTGGACCAAGTCATGTCACGTGGCATGCTTGTGATATCTTCTAGGTTTGGGTTGGTTACATCACAGTAAAGCGGGGGGGGGGGGGGAGGAGAAGAAAAGAAAGACCACTGAAAAGAAGGAGATGCCTTAATTGAGTGGGTTCTTTTTCCTTATCCAAATTCATCTGATTTTAAAATTAACGGAGTAGAATTGACTTCTTTTTTGGTAAATAAAAATGATCTTTGTCTCCATGGTCTGACCATGTTTGATTTAGAAGCAGGAAGAATGAGGTAGAGTGTGGTTAGCACAGAGAGAGAAAGGATTATAAAAAAAAAAGGTGAAGCAAAAAAAAGAAAAGAAAAAAAAGAAGAAAACATCCCACCATTTTCAGGAAATAAAATGATATTTGGGATTTGCTTCAAAATACATCACAGAGGTTGGGAGGCTGGAGTGGACGGCAAGGTGGACGCAGCGGATTGGCCGTGGCTGTCTGGGGACTCAGCTACGGGCACCTGGGGCTCATCACGCGGCTCTGGCTGCTTTGTTTTTAAATTCTCCATTTAAAAGGAAAACATGATCTAGTCTTGCGACATCAGGGAGGAGAGGAGGGGACACCTTTGTGGCGTGTGGGGTCTCCAGGACCTCTTGGGCCTGACAAGCTGCTAGAAGGACTCTCAGAACTCACCTGGTGTGTTAGGCTCACAACTCTGGCTCATCAGTGACGGGCACAGCTCCCACCAGCCCAGG
The DNA here is from genome assembly GCF_036850765.1 of Saccopteryx bilineata. Lineage (NCBI taxonomy): Eukaryota > Metazoa > Chordata > Mammalia > Chiroptera > Emballonuridae > Saccopteryx > Saccopteryx bilineata. The sequence continues at coordinate 2,902,648 of NC_089500.1, forward strand.
GAAGACACGCCGGGCACAGCCCAGGGGAGACCAGGCCCGGGCGTCCAGTCGTCCTCTGCCCAGGGAGTCAGGACAGCGCTGCTCTCCAGCCCTGGCCTGAGATAAAACTCACGAAGTATCACCACCCAGGGGAGCTCACCCGAGCCTGGTGTCCAGAGATACCTGGGGCTTGGTCACACAGGCAGAGCTGAGTGCCCACACAGCTGACCTTCAGACTCTAGGCTCTCCGTAGGTCAGGCAAACAGCATGGGGCCAGAAGCCCCCACCACGAATCACAGGGCCAGACTGCCCTGCGTAGTGCAAGGTCACCGAATAAACGACCACAGTCCTCCCAGGGCTCACCATCCCAGAGACCAGGGCAGAGGCCCGGCCTCCTACAGGGAAAGTTTAATCCTCAACACTGCCCACATCTGGTCAGATGTAATGGTGCTCCCAAGAGATGCCTGAAGATCTTCAGTGGGGACGGAGGGGAAGAGCCGGGCCTGGCTCTGGGCTTCCTGCCCTGTGTGGCCCTCCACCCTTGGCTCCGTCAGCCCAGAAGCAGCTTTCTGAGCTGTGCTTTAGAGCAGCTGCTATGTGGTGAACTGTGCCCCTCCTCCAGTTCAAACGCTGAAGTCCAAACCAGCCCTGGGAAGGAGGGAGCAGGGGTCAGGGTGATGCGTCTATAAGACAAGGACCACCACACACTGCCCGCGACCCCCGGAGCCCGGGCGACAGGCCTGGAGCGGTCTCCTCAGCCTCAGACGACACCAGCCCTGCCCGCACCCCCACCTCGGAGGTCCAGCCTCCAGACCTGGGAGAGACCCGGCTCCTGTTGTTTCAGCCGCCTGGCCTGGGTGTCTCATTACAAGGACCCTGACCAATTAATACTCGGAAAACCAAGTTACTGGAATAAAGGATCCTGTGGGTACAGAAAGATGTTTGAAGACCTCCGAGCTCTACAAGGTCCCGTTTGCACACGAGGAAACCGGTACCCAGAACTGTGAAGGAGAGATGCAGTGGAGGTAGGCAGGGAAGACAGAGCTGGAACGGGGCCCCCGGCCTGGCTCCGTTCACCTGGCATCAGCCAGAAGGACCTTCACCGATGATCTCTGAGATGTCGATGCTCTGACGGACCGGATGGAGCCTTCCTCTGCTTAGTGCCGTCCACCTGGACGCTGAGCAGGGTTGCTGGATCCACACCACAGAACGCCACGTGAATGTGGGCAACGAGGTCAGGAAGGGTGCGGGAACTGGCCACAGTGCCCGTGTAGTGACCCTGTGTGCCAGGTCTGCATACACGCCTCTCACCTCCTCGCGTCATTAGTGACCAAGGGTTTTACTTATTTATTTACTTATGTTGACACTCTTCTACATGGGAGTACTTTCTATATTTCTTTTTTCAGATGTTTGGTGCCTAGACATGCCATTGCCTTTTGGACATTGATTCTGCAACCTACAACTTGCCTGAGTTCATTTAGCAGTTCTAACGGCTTCGGGTAGACCCTTGTAGTGTTTCCCACCCGTAAGACCGGGTCCTCTTCCTGCAGACCACTGGCTTCTCCCTTTCCAGTTGGTTCTTTCTCCTGCTGGTTCTCCCCCCTGCCTGACTGCTCTGGGTGGGACCCCCAGGACCACGTTGGGTGGACGCAGGAGCGCGGGAACCCTTGTCTTACGCCTGAGCAGAGACGAGACGCTCTCCGCTTTTCTCTGGGGGTCCAGTACCTTCCTGTGGCCACTTGTGTGAGGCAGCAACAGCACCAAGGAACAGCAACAGACACCATCTGTCCTGCAAAGTCTAAAATGTGCTCTCTGGCCCTCAGCCTGCACCCGGCGTCCCCAGCAGGCCACGGTGGTGTTCTTAGAGGCCAGTGAGCATGAGCATGAGCGTGTATAACCCACAGAGTGTGTGTGTGTGTGTGTGTGGGGGGGGTTCCTTACAAGCCGAAGGAAAGGACAAGGCAGTCCTGGAACGAGGACGGGACCCCGAGGAGCAGCGACCACTGCGGGTGGGGTCCAGCGCCATCCTCTCCCAGACAGGAAGCAAACAGGCGGGGTGGTTTCCCCGGAGACCTCGGGCCACCGTGGAGGGTTTTGCCTCCTTGGCTCAAGGTCCGAGGTGCCAGGGAAGGCTGCCCCTCTGCTATGTTGAGTTTGGGGCTTCTGGGTCTCACTCTACAGACTCCAGCAAGGGGGAGTATTTTCTGCTTCCATTGGGGATTTTTTTCTTTTCTTTCTTTTTTTTTTTTTTTTGAGAATTATCACATGCCTTAGCGTTATCTTGAAATAGAATATTCCATGGTAACTGAGTGTGCGGAGCTTAACTCTGCTGGAGGCCAGGGGAGCGTGCTCGTCTCAAAGTCCAGAAACGATGCTCAGACGAACAGCTGAAGGATCGTGGCTGGTGATACATAAACCAAGGACGTAAAGTTCAAGTGGTGTGTAAATGTCACTGGGTCCGTGATATTAAAAATGCCATTTTCGAGCACGCGCAACGAGGGTGGGGATCTGATTATTAAACCTCACGTTGTAACAGTCAACACATTCGGAATGTTACACTCCTACGTGGGGTTGCATGGACACAGGACCCGGCCGGGCCACACCATCCAGGGGCTCGGTGAGCCAGGGTCCTCGCTGGGTGGGGAATCAGCCCTTCCCTGGGGAGCCTCCAGGGCACTGTCCAGCCAGCAGGGACCTCTGATGTCCAGGACAGTGGTGTCCAGCACCTGTGTGTGTGTCCAGGGACAACATGCTCTACTTTCTGCCCCCCCCCAGGTGGTCGGATCAGCCACAGGGCAGACCTGCGGGTCTCCTCTCTGCAAACAGACAGCGATGCCTACCTCTGAGCTGCGATGGGTCTCAAGCCACCAGTTCCTTGTTATTACAAGGACAGGCTGCTCATTTCCTCTTCATCCAAGAAGCACCGAGTAAGCACCTGCTCTTTGGGGGCTGCGTTTGTTGCTGTCACCTCCTCCTTTCCCCGTGGGACGTCAGTCAGGATGAAGGACAGAAACCAGACCCCTGGATGGAGCGTGGTGCTTCCGCTTTTCACAAACGTCAATCAGGACTTGAGCGGCCTCCGTGATGCATGAGCCTCTGTGCTTACGGGGAGTTCTGTGCGATGCTCAACCAGCTAGTCTGGGGGAGGGGCTTGTCGTCATGCATGCACATGGCACCAAAGCGTGCGACCCCCACGGCCACATTCAGGGGTCACATGTTCGCCTTGGTGCCTGGTGGAAGGGAGTGGCCGCTGACTGGCTGGGCTTTCTGCGTCCCGGGAGATGGCCGGCTCCAGACAGAGCCAGTAAGTGCCCAAGGGAGCAACTTCACACAGCCGCTGGGCAAAGCACACGCTGCCCAGGAATTGCATGGGGACCAGGGTTCGTCCCACCTTGGGCAGCTCTAGGGACGCTCTAAGGAAAAATAGGGTGTCCCTCCCTTCCCACAAGAGACGCACGGCTCTAGGACTTGGGAGTTCTGAGAAGAAATCAGCTGTGACATCTGTCGCAGGTCAGCTGTGTCATCAGGACTGTGTGGAAGATCCCCTAAAACTCACAACACCCTCTGGCCAGTGAGGGCAGCTGTCATCCCTCTCCTAGGACAGTCCAGCTGGTTCCCACATCCCACGGGCCTCGCAGGCTCTGAGCCGGGGTTTGATCATATTATGTCTCCATTTCCCATAGGCCGCAGACAGATGGGGAGCTCGGGGGTTGTGGGGTGCAGGGCAGCTCCTCGCCGCAATGAGACCGTTGTTTCCAGAAAGGCTCGCCCTGGGCAAGGCGCCCTTCCTGGCCCGTGGACGGCTCACGGCCCTGTGTCTGCCGCTCTGCCTCCACTCTCCCCCCAACGTCCTACCGTGGGGAGCGCCATTCTGCATACTTTCTCCCCGGAAGCGGAGACCATCGCTGGGCAGTTGGGTGGGACAACTGTCTCTCTGTTGACCCTGCTCCCCAGGCTGCAAGTGTCATAAGGAGAGGGGCCCGCAGATCCCACATGCCCTGCTGCGACCTTTGTCCCCTGCGGCTGGGGGCCTCCTGTGCCCAGCAGGTAACCGTGCTCTAGTCTGGGGACCTGTTGGGATTCCCAAGAGCAAGGTGACAGTCTTCCAGAGGCAGGGGAGTCAGCCTCCAAAGGGACGTCCCTTCAGAAGAGGCATCGTCCGGGCAAAGCTGGTAACATTGATCGATCTTCCCTGCAGTTGCAGCACAGTGCCCGGTACGGGCCTGGCCTGACATCAGGACCACCCAGCGGTGAGACTGCAAACCCAAGTGCCCCACAGGGACACTGTGCACCGTCGGCCACTGTAAATCCAGGGGCTGTGACATCAGCCCCATCACTGTAGATCACGGCCCACCCGTCACACACACTGGGCCCTGCAGCTGCACCAAACCTGCCAGATTGATTAGCACTGGGAAGCCATAGACTCTTACATCACAGATGTCTAATCGATAACAAACGAGGGGACAGGCCCCGCAGAGGTGACCGGTCCCCTGGCTCCTGCCCCCTGCCCCTGCCTGCCCCCCGCCTGCTGGGGTTTGCCCCTGCGTCTGGGGGTGTCTGTAGCTGCTGCTCGCGGCTCACATGTCACATCCTCAAGGCCACAACAGTCACCCATGTGGCTGGATTCAAGCTGCAGTACTTGTCAGCAGCGGGTCAGCTCCGCAGGCCCCTCATCAATGGTCTCTCCCATCTGGGACCTGTGACTTCACCGCCCTTGAGGGAGCTCCAGCCGCCCACTCCCAGGCTCCGGTTTCCGCGTTTCCACGTGGCAGATGACAGCCACAGCCGCGAGTTGCAGTCCTCCGTCGAATTATCATCAGTGATCGTGTTCACATTCTGGGTCTCTCTTTATCAGAGGTGCTAAGACGCTCCGCTGACGAGCCCCAAACGACCTCTCCTGGGCTCCCCCCAAACACAAAGGCGCTACACAAGTTTTTTTTGGGGGGGGGATCAGAATTTCCAGGAGAAAACCAAAGCAACATCGAGCCATCACTCAACGCCGCCAAGCAAACAGGAGAGTTGGGAAGACCCGGCTCTGTCTCGGGCTCTGCGAAGCTGCCACCCAGCCCCAGGGTCATCCCTCCAGGTGCGGCAGTGTGCTGGGGACCGCACCAGAGGGACCCGGCCGGCAGGAGCTCGGGATGCCAGAGCAGCAGGGCCCCCGGAGGGGGCCAGGACAACTGGGAGCACAGCCACACCTGCAGCCCCAAGCAGGTCCAGTCCCGCAGACCTGAGTGGAGAGGCAGCCCTGGGGGACTGGGACAGGCGGGGGGGGGGGGGGGGTGCTGCAGGGTGGGGGGAGGGGCAGTTCCAGCTCGGATGGGAACATTGCATCGTGCCGGCTTCCCGAGAAGGTGAAGTCCGCGGAGCGGGCCTGCGGGTTTAGCACCTGCTCTGGAACCTTCCAGCTGAAAAAAAAAAAAAGGTTGTCTTCATTAAGAGCATTAATATTCATGCGGCGTGGTAATTCTGACACAAGAAAGGTCTCTGTAACCTTTTCTTGTGTGAGAATTTTTTACTTCTCAAGGAAATTACAGTCCAGCAATGACTTAATTAATGCGGGTGTCCTGGCCAGGATCGGAGGCGCTGTCATCTCGGGCTTCGGGAGCTGTCAGGCACGGGGTGAGGGCGCAGAGCCCCGGCTGGGGAGGTGCCTTCCCACAGGTTTTATTTAGTCACCGCTGGCTCCCCTTAAGGCTGGGTCATTCATTATCGGGACGGGGGAGGGGAGCGGAAGGCTTGAATTGGTGACCGTTCTCACCCAGCATAGTTATTCTTCTGGTCACAGTGGTGCTTTTTCTCCTAACCCATTTGGCTCTGGCAAATCTGGGTGAGAAGTGACTACCTCCCTGGGAATTCAGGGGACCGTCCTCATCTCTAAGGGAGCGGCCATCACCACAGGAATGTGGTTCCAACATGGGGAGGAGCCAACAGGCCTGGGTAGAGCACCTGCAGGGGAGGTGACGGGAGTCAGGGTGGGGGACAGAGCACAAGGCCCGTCCGCACCAGGGCTCACTCACTGTTGCTCTGGAAGAGTCCTGGCAGCCTACGCAGGGCCACCTGCACTGCCGGGAGTGGCCGAGGGCCTGGGCACTGTCCAGCCTCCCTCCTCTTGGCCTGCGCCCTGTCCTGGGCCATAGCCCTGTCCCTGCTTCCCTTCCCGACGTTGATGGGGATGCAGGCAGGGTCTCAGAGGAAAAGGCCACCCGAGGAAGCAGCGGACCCTGGCCCCCCAGCTGGGGGACCTAACGAGGGACCACGGAGCCCCTTCCTCCCATGGTGGTAAGTCCGCACACACGGCCACTCCATCCACTGGACAGAGCGTCACCCCCTGCAGGGCTGTCCCTCTGTTTTATAGTTCTAGAAATGCTGACAAGGAGTTGCGGCATCGTGTTTGCAACATTCTCGAGGTTGAAACGTGGGAGGTGAAGCAGTCCCTGAGCTCCTGAAACACAGAGGGGCTTAGGGACAACAGGGTTCTCCAAGGTCACAGCAAACATGGAAGCTCTGGGGCGCTTGGGACCAGGGGCCGACAGATCAGAGGACGGAAAGGCATCTTCTGCTTCCAGCCTGGGGGGCCGGGGGCAGCATGAGGTCGGGAGAGGTCGCCTCCAGCTGCAGGGAGTGTCACTTGTCCCCCGCAGGAAGGGGCACAAGATCTAGAGCCAGCCCTGACTTCCTCTCTGCCTCCTGAACGGGAACCTGTGAATCCGTCAGCCAGGACCCCGTGCCCGGGGGAGGGAGGACGGGGTTTCAGAGCGGAGCCCGTCGCCCTGCTGGGTCCCTTGCTGCACCAGAACCAACAGAGGACGGAGGATGAGGGGACCTGGGTGACCGAGGGGCCCTGCCGCTCTGGCCGACCCAGTGTGTTGGGTGGCGGAGCCCAGACAGTGGGTAGTAGGCGCCCTCGGCAGGGTGGGTGCAGCCTTTGGGGGAGCCGACGACGCCTTGGACCCCAGCCCCCCAGGTCCTATGACTGCGCTGATGCATCGCAATTCAAGTGGGAACACAGGCTTCCCAAGGCCCCGCTGTGCTTAAATGTACGTTTCTGCAGCTCGGTGAGAAGCCCTCCCCGGAGGAAGGGGAGGCCCCCGCCCTGCACCTGCCCAAACCCACCATAAACCATGTCATGGCCGCGTAGAGTGTGTTGCCCGTCCGTCCCCGAGGGCGGGGATAAGTAACACCTCAAGTATGTTCCATGTCGCTCGTTAGGGAACCGGATGAAGCATTTCTTGCTGCCTGTCAGGCCAACCGGGTGGCCAGGGGCCGGCACAGACTTCCCGCGGCAGAAACCCTCCTGTCTCCCCGGACATTTGTCAGGAACCACGCATGTGCCAGCACATGATCACCGGGAGAAACAGCAGCTGAGCTGCCAGGACCCCGTGGTCCCCATTCTGCCCTATCCTGCGGGTGGCAAAGCCGCGTGTCCGCCAGTCAAGGCCTGGCCTCCGGACCTGCACGGAGTGCGTTTCCCCGTGAGGGGGTGTCGGGAACGAGACTCTATCTCTCCTCTGTCTTTAGGGGACCGCAGACCCTGGGGGATCCTCGCGCCCAGGACAGACACCCCATGCCCAGTACCACCGCAGGCTTCACCGCCCACCCACCTAGCTGAGACGCCAGGCACTGACTCGGGCGGTCAGCGGGTGGACACTCTCTGAACACACATCACTTGAGCACACCACCGGCCTGCGTCTGTATCCCCTGAGCAGCATTGAAAGCCAAGAATCATCCGTCGTGCAAGGAGGCTGCGTGCACGGACAGGTGAGACCCGAGGCTCTGGGATCAAGTCAAATGGACCCACCTGGACCCGCCACCCCTCTCCACCCTGCCCCCACCCCCACCCCCACTCAGGTGCAGCCATCATTCTCGCCCACGCGACCCGCGGCCGCGCAGCTGCGCTCATGGGGTAGACCCTGCTGGGGGCCGGAGGGGAGCAGCAGGGCGCATGGACTCTGGGCCGCAGAGCCCCGTGCCAGCCCCGAGAACTGGCGGCTCCTGAGGAGAGGGTATTCATGAGTCGCTTACATCAGTGATTTTCAACCTTTTTTGAGCCGCGGCACATTTTTTACATTTACAAAATCCTGGGCACATCACCTACCAAAATGACACAAAATGACACTCTAACACAGTACGTATTATACATATAGTTAATAATATAGTTTCTAAATGTATTTATACTCACTTAGTGTGAAACCTGGGCCTGTTTTGATGAACACAAAAGGGATATCCTGGCAGGAATGGAAGAAAGACACACACGAAGCTCTTCCTCAACAGTTCTCAGTCTCTCTCTGTTTTTAGTTTTTGGTTTTTTTTTCTGAAGCTGGAAACGGGGAGAGACAGTCAGACAGACTCCCGCATGCGCCCAACCGGGATCCACCCGGCACGCCCACCAGGGGTGACACTCGGCCCACCATGGGGCGATGCTCTGCCCCTCCGGGGCATCGCTCTGCCACGACCAGAGCCACTCTAGCACCTGGGGCAGAGGCCAAGGAGCCATCCCCAGCGCCCGGGCCATCTTTGCTCCAATGGAGCCTTGGCTGTGGGAGGGGAAGAGAGAGACAGAGAGGAAGGGGGGGGGTGGAGAAGCAAATGGGCGCTTCTCCTATGTGCCCTGGCCGGGAATCGAACCTGGGTCCCCCACACGCCAGGCCGACGCTCTACCGCTGAGCCAACCGGCCAGGGCCTGTTTTTAGTTTTTATCACAGTCAAGCTTGAGAAGCTCAGCTCACATAGATATGTGGTTGAAAACGGGAGCAATGTCAAAATAGCTTTGTTGGCCAGAATGGGGAACTCCTTGGCAACTGACAACCAAAAACTGTCCAAAGGAAGATCAGCAAACTTTAGCTTTAAAGTTAGATAACATTGTGATGCATTGTATATCACCCTCTGCGGGGGCCTCTTTTAAAAAGAAAAAGGTCAAATATCTATCTATATACACCATCAGGATAGACATAACCAGCTGAGGCTGAGGCTTCATCTAGTGGTGGCAACATTTACCTCCAGTCCTGACCAGGATTAGAAATTGGAACCATGGGGAGGAGTAGCAGCTTCAACTACTCGCCGCGGCCACACAATGACAAGTGCGCGGCAGCCCAAGCAGGGACCTTCCTGGGTGTGGATGAGAGGCAGCCTACTATTGGTTCATCACTAGTGGTCAGGATGAACCCTAGAAGGTGATTGGTCAGTGAGTGTTCCCTGTGCCTCCACTCTTCCTGTGGCTGATAGCTGGAGGGATTGTGAGGGGAATGTTTATGTTTGGATGGAGGCGGCTGGAGGCGGGCCGGATAAATAGGCTCCGTGGGCCGTATCTGGCACGAGGGCCGTAGTTTGGGGACCCATGTTTAATTTCCCCACGGCACACCTGACCATGTCTCACGGCACACTAGTGTGCTGTGGCACACTGGTTGAGAAACACTGGCTTACATAACCTGCGGCCGACACGTTGTTCCTGTTAACAACAACAATTCTTGGGTTGTGTCACAATGATAGGGTTGTATTTCACAGCTGTGACATCGTGGCCTGGAAATATGAGCACATCTCGCATGTAAATGTTATTTTTATTTTCAAAGTACTTCCAGATGCAGTCTCCTATGTCAGTCTCCAAACGTTTTCACGACGGGGGTGGGACCCCAACAGCTGCTAGGGGACCCCAATCGGGAAGGGAAAGCGAGGCAGGCTGTGCAGGAAACCCCAGAGCAGGGAGATGGGGATGGAGGTTTTGTGGCCAGGCATCGCCAAAGCCCATGCCACCCAAGACCGCTCCTCTTGGCCAGGGCCCCCGGGCCCGTGGGTGGAAGGTGCCCCTGGACTGAGAAGCCCCATGGAGGGTGGGCATCCTGCCGTCCCTGCCTGAAGCTCTGGGAATGGGGGCGGGGTTCCCAGGCACCGTGCACGAATCATTTCTGTTGAACGAAGCTTCTGGAGCCGGGAGCCAGCCCTCCGAAGGGCCAGTGCTTCCCTCTGCATCTTCTTTCTGCAGCTGGTACCGAGCCTGGTGGGTATGAGGAACCCTCATGGGCCATCGGGGACCCGGAATCCAGGGGCTGCAGGCCTGTATCTCCCACCTCTCTGCTTCCTCCCCCCCAGCCTGCCCTCTGGGTCCCCTATGTGCCTTTTTCCTCCTCACTTCAGCCCTCATGGTCTCCTATACAACACTGGTCCCCATGTCCACTCTGGTCCCCATGTCCACTCTGGTTCCAACATCCACACTGGTCCCCACGTCCACTCTGGTTCCAACATCCACACTGGTCCCCACGTCCACTCTGTTCCCCACATCCACTCTGGTTCCAACATCCACACTGGTCCCCACGTCCACTCTGGTTCCAACATCCACACTGGTCCCCACGTCCACTCTGGTTCCAACATCCACACTGGTCCATGCACCTGCTGTCCCAGGGTACAGCCCCAGCTCTCCTCTCTGGCCTACAGCTGTGGCTTCCTGCCCACCTTCTCATGGAGGGCACTACCAAATCCCACACTGAGACCAACAAACCAGTCAACATGGCCACCCCAAGCCAGCTGTCCCTGGAGGCACAGCCTTGCCCCAGCCTTGCAATCCACCTGCAGCCTCAGCTCAGCCATGCATCCTCCCATTGAGTGCCCTGTGCCCGGTGTTGACGGGAACACACATGGGCTGGGCACAGACCCCGCGTTAGAGACACTATACACTCTGTGTGACTGAGTGTTAGAAGCAGGCAGGACCTTGAAGAGCATCTGAAATCCAGCCTCTGTTTCATCCAGGACAAGAGACGGCTAGACAGAGCGGGGAGACGGGCTGAGGCCATGTGGCTACACGTGGGTGGAGGAGGATAACCCCCAGGCGAGGGTCCTTCCCCAAGTTCCCTCCGAGGCGCTTGGCTGGGTTGGGCAGGAACACACAGAAACCTGTCCATCAGGTGACCTCAGGTCCTGACCACTGGCCCAGCCACACACCCTGTGGGTGGATTCCAAACATGAAATAGAAGAAAACACACACACGTGTGTGCTGGTGGGTGGTGTTTCCCAGGGCTTCTGAGAGCAAAGCACAGGACTGGGCACATGTGGAAAACTGGCTAACAGAATGTCTCACCATCCAAACAACAAAGCGTCCTGCAGTCAGGGTTGACCAAGCTGGTGGTTAGAGGGTGCAGGGTACACACACCTCGGTCATTTAAATTTCAGCCATGTAATGTTACATTTACACACCGTTGTCTAATTTCTGGGGGGAAAATATCTTTGTTCAATAAGCGATGCTGCCGCTGCTGTCTGTTCCCTGCTGGCTGGCAGCAGCGGGGACGTCTGGTTTTCCACGTGCTGACTTAGATGCTCGGATGACATGTCCAACCTTTTAAATGAAATGAATCATTCTTTTTTTTTTTTTTAAGGTTGGCGTTGTCATTCACCCGATTTTAAAATCACTGTGTATTTGATCTCAGGTATGTACATAAGACAGAAAAATAAATGTGACTTGGTGAAACTCAAGATGAACATTTGATATCTGATTTGGATTTCCTCAGTTGGGTGCTCTACGAATTGAGGATCTTTTGGCCAGGCTTGGGGGACAGCGGGAAATGACGTCATGTGTATCCTCAGAGCCCCAGATGCCCCCGGAAAGAGGGGGGCTCCCCTCCCGCTTTGTCAGGTCACCCAGCACTTTCCCGTCTCTGCTCTAAGCCCCACCCAGTCATCGGACCCGGCTCCTGCCCTGCAGGCTCAGGCCACCCAGGAAACAGCCTTGTCAGGACCGGACAGGCCTGGGGCAGGAGCCACGCAGCATCTGTGTGTGTGTGTGTGTGTGAGAGAGAGAGAGAGAGAGAGACAGAAATGAACGACTGGGAGTATGGCGTCTTAAGTCTCAACCTCTCGCTAAGAAATGAAAACTCAAAGCTGATATTTGGGACGGTCGAACTGAACTCAATACAATGAGGCCAACGTAGAAAATGAGGCCATCTTTCCAGTCTACCTGAATCATTACCAGCTAGAAGCAGTGGTCATTGGGACTTGGACGTGAGCTGCAATGTATAGAATTGTGACAACAATTCCAGTGCCATGAGGACTTTTCCTGGACGCCTGCTCCTTGTGACAGCTCCTAACAGACTGAATTGGGGTTGGGTTGCATTTATCAGGGACTTGGCATGGTGCTGGGGCCAACTTGGACTTGGTGAACATGTTAAGGACACTACTCTTTTATTAATTCTTGCTGTATTGGCTAAGAGTTTGCTTAAAGGCTTTAATCACTGTAAAAAAAAAATAGAAGACTGGATAAAGAAGATGTGGCACATATACACCATGGTATACTACTCAGCCATAAGAAAGGATGACATCAGATCACTTACAACAAAATGGTGGGATCTTGATAACATTATATGGAGTGAAATAAGTAAATCAGAAAAAAACAAGAACTGCATGATTCCACACATTGGTGGGACATAAAAACGAGACTAAGAGACATGGACAGGAGTGTGGTGGTTACGGGGGGTGGGGGGAGGGAGGGGGAGGGGCACAAAGAAAACTAGATAGAAAGTGACGGAGGACAATCTGACTTTGGGTGATGGGTATGCAACATAATTGAATAACAAGATAACCTGGACATGTTTTCTTTGAATATATGTACCCTGATCTATTGATGTTACCCCATTAAAATTAATAAAAATTTATTTATTAAAAAAAAAACAATAAAAAAAATGAAAATGAGGCCATCCGGAGAGTTCTCCCTGACGCCCTTGTTCCGTGATTCACACCAGCTTTCCTGCTGTGAGGTCCGCGTGCAGGTTGCACTCATCTTTTTACTCCCAGACTCGTACATTCTGGGTGTATCGACACTCCTGTTGGCATTCCGAGACACCTCACTACAGCACCCTCATAAGGTCTGTATTCTGTTTATTGCAAAAAACTTAATATGGTAAGGAGCATTGTTAGACTCTTAGAAACAGTTGGCATGTCGAGGGCATCTCAACATCACAGTGCCAGTTACTGAACTCATACTGGTGTCCTTGGCACTCAGAATGATCACAGAGAGCCCCTGACACTCTTCCTGGTACCACCTCGGTGTTAGAACTGCCACTCTGGGGAAGCCTCTCCACGCACAAGGCTGTAGGACAGTTCTACGGCTAAGCAGAAACAGCACATTCAGGCGTTGTTTGCATGCAGGATCACGTGACTGTGAATTTTAACTTGTGGACTTGCCCTTCTCGTACATGACAATGTCAACTGTTTCCCTTCCTGTCTCCATTAGCTAATGGGATGGGGCAGGGGACAGCAGAAGACAGAACGACCCATGTTTTTAGTTCTGGTCTCACGTTTTGAGACAGAGGCTCATAGAAAATGCAGGGATCCTAAGAATCAACAAGGTCAAGAGCAATACCAATAGGACAAGGAACATGAACTGTTACTTTGCCGAGTAGGAAACTCCCAAGTCCAAAAGGATATGAAGAAACTCTCAGACCCCCTAGTAACCAGGAATAGAACAAAAAGACGGACACGAGACACATAAAAATGGTGGCCCATGGGAGTGGGGAGGAAATGAGGCAAAAGAATGAGCGCCTGACCGGGCAGTGGTGCAGTGGACAGGGCGTAGGACTGGGATGCGGAGGACCCAGGTTCGAAACCCCAAGGTAACTGGCTTGAGCACAGGTTCATCTGGTTTGAGCAAGGCTCAACAGCTTAAGCCCAAGGTTGCTGGCTTGAGCAAGGGGTCACTCGCTCTGCTGTAGCCTCCCCCCACCCCCCGTCAAGGCACATATGAGAAAGTAATCAATGAACAACTAAGGTGCCGCAATGAAGAATTGATGCTTCTCATCTCTCTCCCTTCCTGTCTGTCCCTATCTGTCCCTCTCTCTGTCTCTGTCACACACAAGAAAAAGTATGAGCAGACACCCCACACAGGAGAGGGGCCTCGCAGGAACCAGTGACCAGGGCATACCATGAACTGGAGAGTACGAGACACACACCCCTTTCCACCTGAGGTACAGATAGAGGCTAAAGAGAATTTCAAAAAACTGAAAGAGGGGACAGATTTCTGGATACCAGGTGAATATTAAAAAATATCTGCATTTCTATAAACCAGCAATAAACATAAAATTAAATTTTAAGATGACACTATTTACCATAGTATTTAGAACACCAAATATCTAGTAATCATCTAACAAAGTATATGCAGAGCCTTTGCACTCAACAGTATAAAATATCTTTGAGAAAAAATAATGTTAAAGATAGACATAAAGGGATGTACTGTGTTCATGGATTGGAAGCCTCAATGTTAATGAATTAATTTTCCTCAAATTGATTTATCACTTAAACAGCATCCCAATCAAATTCCCAGCTGTTTTTGTCCCCTGTGGAAATTGACAAGCTAGTTCCAAATTCATCTGTGAAAGGGACATAGATTTCATCCTAGAAAGACAGAAACTACCAAAACTGACTCAAGAATTAAACAGAATGTCTAAATAGGATTTTAAGAAGGATACTGAATTAAGAGTTTTTAGACTTCCTACCAAGAAAGCCCAGGCTCGTGTCGGCTTCAGTAGTGATTTCTACCAAAAGTTTTAAAAAGAATTAATGCCAATATTTTTCAACTTCTTCCCCTTCTCCAAAAACAAAACAAAAAAAGACCTTGCCACATTATTCTATGAGGTCAATATCACACTGCTACTAAAACCAGACCCACACACATCATATAAAATAAATCTACAGAGCAACATCCCTCATGAATACAATGCAAACATCCTCAATCATACATTACTAGCACACGGAATCCATCAACATATACAACAGATCCTACACCATGGTCAAGTAGGGTTTATCCCAGTCTGAGAGGTTGATGTCACATCCAAACACCAATGAAATCCACTACATCATTAGAATAAAGAATAACACCACGTGGTCATCTCAGTAGGTACAGAAGAAACAACTTGACAAAATCAAACATGTTTCCATGACTAAAACCAGGCACACATAAAGAACTAGGACTCCAGGGATAGATGGGAACCTCCTTAACCGGAAAAAGCACATCTAGAAAAAGAACCCAGAGTTCACCCTGTGGTTGATGGAGAGAGATAAGAATTACTCCAGATAAGGAAGGAGACAAGGATGTCACTCTCTCACCACTTCCTCTCAATATTGTCCTGGGGGTTCCAGTCAGGGCAACCAGGCCAGAAAGAAATAACAGTAACAAAAGGCATTCATCTTTGTAAAGCAAGAAACAGAACTGTATCTGTTTTCAGATGACATGGTCCTGTATGTGAAAATCCTGAGTAAGCCACCGGAAACCTTTTAGAGCAAATAAAGGATTTCATTAAGGATGGAGGCTGTGAGATTAATATGTGAGAGGGTTTGTGCACACCAGTTATAAATCACCTGAAGATGAAAATACAAAAACAGTTACATTCGCAACAACATCCCACAGAATAAAGTACTCAGGAACACACTTAAGGACATAAAAGGAAGACACACACTGAAAAGTACAGAAGACTGGTGACAGAAATGAAAGGAAATCTAAGTGAGTGGAAAGACATCCCATGTTCATGGATGAGAGGACCTCACAGAATTAACACCACAATCCCTGACCCCCCAATTTGATCTTCAGATTCAGCACAATCCCTATCAGAGAGTGCCTACTGCCTTTTCTTGTGTTGATGACAAGATGATCCTGAAATTCACCTGGACATGCAAGGGACCTGGAATAGCC
This sequence comes from Saccopteryx bilineata, assembly GCF_036850765.1. Taxonomy (NCBI): domain Eukaryota; kingdom Metazoa; phylum Chordata; class Mammalia; order Chiroptera; family Emballonuridae; genus Saccopteryx; species Saccopteryx bilineata. Next base: position 2,918,291 of record NC_089500.1, read on the forward strand.
AAACACAATCTTTTTTTTTTTTTTTTTTTTTTAAACAGAGTCAGAGAGAGAGAGAGAGAGAGAGTCAGAGAGAGAGATAGATAGGAATAGACAGACAGGAACGGAGAGAGATGAGAAGCATCAATCATCAGTTTTTTGTTATGACACCTTAGTTGTTCATTGATTGCTTTCTCATATGTGCCTTGACTGTGGGCCTTCAGCAGACCGAGTGACCCCTTGCTCGAACCAGCGACCTTGGGTCCAAGCTGGTGAGCTTTGCTCAAACCAGATGAGCCCGCGCTCAAGCTGGTGACCTCGGGATTTCAAATCTGGGTTCTCCGCATCCTAGTCCGACGCTCTATCCACTGCGCCACTGCCTGTTCAGGCCAAAAACGATCTTGAAAAAAGAACAAGACTCACTTTTCAATTTCAAAACTAAGTACCAAGTTACGAGTAATCAGGATAATGTGTGTGGTGCTGGCCCATGTAGAGTCCCCACCCAGTCCAGCCTGGAAGAAGCAGTGGGTGACATGGTGACAAGCTCAAGTCTGTTCACAGTTGACCTGTTTGACCCTTGAACTCAGCTCCTTTCCTCTGCTGCCCCAGTGACCAAGGAAACCCTCCAAGCCAGGTCTCTGCCTCCAGGGTCTGCAGGGTTGTTCCTCGTCCACCTGTGAGTCCCAGGCCAGAGTCCCAACCTGGCCGCTCTGTTCTCAGAGACACCAGAGGACCTGCAGTGCCCTGAACACCGAGATTGGGAGGTGCCCAGACTCTGGCAGAGTTAGGGACACAAGGAGCCCTCAGCCTGGCTGTGCCCTCCATTTTCTGGAGCCTCCTGGGCCTGGGGACCCTTTGGTCTGAGCACAGGAAGGCCGTGTTGGCCTTGGCCCCGTGGTCCGTGGCAGGGTGCTGGCTGGAAACACAGGCGCTGGCCCTGCATCCCGTCTACCTCGTGGAATCGGTCACTGGTGAGCAGCAGTGTGACCTCGCACCACCAGGGGCTCAGAGAGCACGGCCCCGCAGTCTCCCAGAGCCGAGAAACGATGTGAGAACCGTGCTCAGTACGCACCCTGACTAGAGGGTCCGGGCGTGGGAAGGCTGGGCGATCCGTCTTGTAAAGACAGACGTAAACACTGCACATGAGAGAGGAAGACAGTCAGCTGGCGTAGGCACAGAGGCGGCTCCCGTGGTCCCCAGGCCCAGCTGGACTGGCTGCAACCCTGCTGCAGGGTCCATGCAACAGACAGTTAAGAATTCGAACATAAGGTAGCATTTCCTTTATCGTCCCCCATAAAAATAGCAACTTGCTGCAGCCTGTCGCTGGGACGTTGGGTGCGTTTCCTGATAGCACAGCAATGACAGATAGGCCTGTGCCGGTGACGTCTGCGGAGCACAGGAAATCGCCAGGAGCCAGGAGAGGACGGGGCCACCCGGCTCCGCACATGGCCGGCTCCCGCATAGCACCGTGGGGAAATATGGGATCAATTAGATGGCTCGAGCATGCCATCCTGTCCTGTCATTAGGGGCTGGTGCCCATGGTGGGCAGCGGGCAGGGCGGCACAGAGGTGAGACCACCCTCGAGCTGTACCTCCCGGCGGGCTTATCATCTCACTGGAGGTCACCCGGCAGACTCCCATCCTTTGTCACACTGATTTCAGTATTGTCACCTGCTTCAGGGAAAGGCAACACCAACATATGATGATTTGTCCATAGAAACAGTTGGTCTGAGGCCCAAGAAGGCAGGGAGGGCTGTGGAGGGGAGCCCACCCACCAGCAGCAGCTTGTGTTCTCTTTAGATTTAACCACTTCGATTCCTCCTGCAGAGATGTGGAGGTAGGCCACCCAGTGAGGCCCCACGGGAAGAGGGACGGGCTGACCCTGATTGGCTGAGAATCTTCCAGAACCCCAGAGCGAAGTCCCTGAGCAGCCAGGTCACACTCTGGACAGAGGTCCCGCTGTCCTGCCCGAGGCCAGCATGCGCGCTCTGGTTCAAGGACTGTGAGCTTGCGGGAAGAGCTCTCTGCGCCTGGCCCTCAGCTCCCTCGAGAAACCTGGTGCTGGAGGCTGTCAAGACCCCCTGCCACTTGGACGAACCAGGCCTCCAGCCCCTCACTGCCCACAGGCCACGGGGCCTGTCCTCCTCAGGCCTGGGACAGTCGCCCCTCCACTCCAGGAGGAAGCTGGGGCCAGAAACTTCTGGAGAGAGCCAGCTGGATGGGTCATGCCTCAGGAGCTGAGGGTCAGACCCCCACCCCGCCACCCCAAAGCCAGGAACAACACACACTCACCCACGCTGACTTACACACGCATTCACACAATGCCCACACACTCACACTCACACAGATTCTCATGCACACTCACATAGGAACACACAAGTGCACACACACCCTGGGCCCCTGGGTCGACACCGGTGCTGAGTCTCACTCAGCACTGAGTGCGGCCGGCAAGCTGAGCATTCAGTCTCGACCACGATCTTGAACCCTGGGAACGATGGTGGAGTTTGCATCTGGGGTCCCCCAGAGCCATGGCAGGATTTCTGTTGCTGTGTCCACTTACCTTGGAAATGTGCCTCTCCCACGCTGCACGGCCAGGCTATGGAGACCTAACTCTACCCCATAATCCCGCAGATTGGAGGACTCGCCCTCCTCCAGCTCCGGGGGGGGGGGGGGGCATCAAGGACAGAGGAGCCCTCAGGAACTGAGGGTACATGGGTGGGGGTGGGGCGGCATCAGCAGAGAAGCGTCATTAGAAAATAAAGTCATCTAGGCTGGATTACACTTTACAGTGACCTTGGCGACAGGTAACAGGTGTGCCGAGGCAGGAGGCAGGGCCGGGCTCTGCAGACCCGAGTCCACTCGGCGGCTTGAACAATGGGCAATCGGAGGGCGGGCAGGAGAGCGAGCCTAGAAGGAGGGCAGGCGGGACAGACGTGCCACGTGGGGCGCTGGGGTCACCCACATGGGGCACGCGCTTAGGGGGAAGGTCCTCAACACTGAGGAGGCTTCTCCAGGGAAGGACGGACGACGTGCAGAGCCTAGTGGTGACGGGGGCTCCAGGGCGCACGTGGTGGGGAGGTCCCGCAGGCACACAGGTGCAGACACCGAGGCGGGCTGGTGGCCGCCCCCCAGGAGGGGCGCAGGGCTCCGGCACCCAGAGGCTCTGGCTCCGTCTGGTAGCTCTGCTCCAGACAAAGTCCCCAGGGAAACTGGACTCTTTTCGGCCACAGTGGCTCTCCTGGAAAAGACCGTATTGTCCCCTTTCTTCACAAGCACTTTGATTTTCTCCCCTGAATTCATTATTATTATTTTTCTTTTGTAATGCTCTGACATCACCAGGGTTTAATTTCTTATTTTGTGGGGTATGGGTGATTTTCTAAGAACTTTACGGTCAATTTACAGAACAGGCAAACAAACAACATAGCTTTGCACACCAATAAATTACGGCACGGAGACATAGAACGGTGCGTTCTGTGGGAGTCGTGCGGTGAGCCCACCTGTCCTGCAGTGGGCGCTGTGCGCTGTGAGGACGGAGCGCGCTCAGCCGGGAGGACGGACGGAGCCGCATCTGGCACTGCTCCTGGTCAGACTGACAGCAGCGTCCCCAGGCATCTCCACAGACCTCTCATGAAACCAAAGCGGCCAGAGTCTCAAGAGGTCAGTTTTCAATGTCACTCTGGTTCAGACTGACCCGGTAATGTGTGAGGTCTGCTCCCAGCGTGGAGGGCTGGCGACGATGGGCACATGTGTCCGCTCCCCTGGAGCTCGGGCCAGGGTGGGCACAGTGCCGGCCAGACAGTGGGCGAGGAGGCTACTTTACAGCCCACAGTCAGAGAAAGGTCCCGCGGCGGGTGGGGTGGCACGGGGCTGAGACCGAGGACGCAGATGGACTGGCCCTGCTGAGAAGCCCTTCAGAACCACAGTGACCCTGAGTAGCCAGGGCGGAATGCTCAGGGAGCCGGGCATGCTCAGGAATCAGACAGAATGCCCAGAGCCAGGGGTGGGCGAGGACCTCAAGACTTCCGAGTAGGGCGGCGGGCGCTTCAGAATGTGCCCACAAATTCTTTGTCATTCCCTCCAAAAGTGGTGCCCACTCCCGCTCCCCTTGGGGGGAGGTGGGGGCCACTCCTGACAGAAAAGGCGAGGTGACAGTGTGAGGCCAGGTCACGAGGCACGCTGCAGCCTCTGCCTGTCCCCGGGACCACGTGTTCTGGGGGAGGACACTGCCCTGTCCCCAGGACGCCGAGCAGTCCAGGCCCCAACGGGGAGGCCAGGCCAGCCCGCCATCTTGGAAGTGGATCCTTCAGCCTCAGTCAAACCTTCCAGTGACAGTGGCCCTGACAACAGCCCGACTTTGAGCTCACGGGAGACCCTGAGCCAGGACTCCAGGTGAGGCCATGGTGGAACCGTGGAAGGGGGCTGCGTCTTTGCTGTAAAAGGTCAGCCTGGATTGTGGGAAAGATGATGTGGAGGCAAGAGACACAGGGGATGGTGGCCATGGATACTGGGGAAGGCCATGTGCGATTCAAACCCGATTCTGCAGTGTGAGACGGAGGTCCAGGAGGGCCCCAAGCGTTTGCCTGAGACTCTGACACATCGAGGCACCATTTACGGGGCTGGAGAAACTTCCGGAAGAAGTGGGTTGTGTGTGACCAACAGCTCAATTCAGGATAGGACATGGTGACGATGGTGACGACGGTGGCTCCCATTTCCTAAGCACTTGCTCTCCACTGGGCTCCCCTGCAGGTGCCTGACCACCGCCCCCACTGGCACGCGTGGTGAGCCCATCGCTGGACGTCGGGAAACACTGGCCAGTGGACAACACTCACCAAGGCTCAGGAAGGGCTCCCAACACCAAGACTTCAGTGAGACCCAGAGCTCCGACTTCAAACAAACACATCCCTCCCCACGCTGTGACCTAGATCAAAACGTGCAGACTCCTGGGTCCTCCTCGGTGAGTCCCAGAAATCTGTGTTTTAACAAACCCTCAAGGACTTCAGATGCTAATGGTCCAAGGGCCGTGACTTCCAAAAGCCGGCTGGGACTGCCTAGTGTGTCTGAAATCAGTGGAGGGGGCTGGGACAAGCAGTTTTACCCAAACGAGAGGGACAGAGCGGACAGTATCCGGGCGTGTCATGGCGGAGGGGCGTGTTGCTGCCGTGACACTTGGTTATGTCGACAGTTTCGCACGTACGCACGCCTCGGGCACGGGGGCCTCGTAAGAAATATACTTTTTCCTCTGTGGATCACAGTTGGAACAATTTGAAAATGCCTGGCCAAGGACGCGCTTTGAGAGGCACCGTCCAAGGCTGTTCAGCGTTTGAGTCACAGAGAGGCGCAGCAGAGCCGTGTCCCCCAGTGGGTGGGGCTGACTCTGCAAGGGGACAGTGTGTGTGCGGCCATGCGGGGACAAACATAAGGCAATCTGAGAACTCTGGAGCCCTGTGACTCTCTTCTAAACCTGATCCAAACTCCAGGGGACCACCAGGTCCACTCTTCAGGGGCAGGTCCGGGGTGGTGACATTCATGTTCTCTCTTCACCCCTCTCAGCACGGGGACTCAGCTGTGGAGGCGGAAATCTGAGGCCTAACTTTCCATGTCCCTTACTGCTGTTACTGTAGGGGGGACTTGAGAGCCAGAGGCCACGGAAAAAGTCCATACATCAGGGGGTTAAAGGGCCAAAAATTCACTTTTTATTGCAAGTTCAGAAGCAGTTGAGAAACAAGACACGAGCCTCCACTGCTCACAAGCTGACCGAAACACTTGGCTTTGGAGCCAAGGCTAACAGGGGTGACTAACATGCCGCCCCCAGCACCGTGGGGGCCTCACGGAGCCCACCCACGTGTGGAAAGTCTGGCTCTGGAGAGCCGACGGGGACTCGGGAGGGAAGAGGTAGGAAAGGAAAGCAGACTGCGAGCTCTCCCAGGCTCCCTGGATCCGCTCCACAAACAACAGCCGAGCCGGCGAGCAGACCAGGACCTCATTCCAGCCAGGGTCCTTCCTACAAAGCATGATGCCAGGAAGAAAGGGGGTTACTGCGCCCTCCCCACAATGGGCCTCCAGAACTGCTTCCTTCCCACCATGGCCAGGGCCCTCTGATGGCCAGGGCCACCCAGGCTGAAAGCTTCTGTGTGCTGGTGGCTTCCGGGGAGGGTACGACCCACGAGAGCACACACCTGACACAGCCTACCTTGCAGGAGGTACAGATCCAGACCCGACCAGGGAACAGGGCGCCCCAAGCCTTTGCCGGGCAGCCACCGGCTGTTGAACAAATTCAGTGACGGGTCACATGAGAAGCTAATCCACATTCAGCCTGGCCTCTCCTTCCGCTGGAAGACCCACCCATCCCCAGCCACCAAAAACAAGTTTAGAAGAGAAAACATGGCAAGAATTAAGACAGAAGAAGCCCAAGACCACTGTTCTCGGTGACTGCGGCTGGCCACCGTCATGGGACGGGTAGAGAAGTTCTCCGGTCCTGGGAGTCATTCCTTACTTTCCTGGTTAGAGCATATTTATCGGTTCCCTGCTTCTCCCTCTTTCACACCTTCATGTGAAACTGTGCGCTATGCTCAAGATGGCAGAGCATGTCAGTGGAACTGTTTGAGACATGAAGAGTCTAGGGGTGGCTTCTGGCCGTTTCTGACTATTTAAATATATATTAGGAAAGTTATTCGGTGTGTAATAGTATGTAATTTAGTCTCTCGCTCAGATAACAGAACATGGCCAAGATGATTATTACACAGATAATTGGTAGGAATTACCATCAGTCCATCTGTAGCAACTGACTTGATTCCTTTCCAGTAGCCGGGGCGTGTTTCCAACCCAGACATCAAAAACTGGGGAAATAAAGTGCTCTTTCCATGAACTCTGGACCAAAAAAAAGTCTTTGTACGTCCTGCTCCGTGGCCAGTCACTTGGCAATGTCCTGATGCTGTCGGGCATCTCTGGGCTCATCTGCAGGGTGGGAGGTGGGGGTGGGGGCAGGTGGGCATGGCTCAGAGCCAACTCCCCAGCCCAGCATGCAAACCAAACAGGAATCCATTCCACGTGCTGGGCTTCCTGGGTGGAGGAATGTCCTCCTTCTCTCCTTCTTTTTTTTTTTTTGTCTTTTGTTTTTGTTTTTTTGTATTTTTCTGAAGTGAGAAGCAGGGAGGCAGAGAGACAGACTCCTGCATGCGCCTGACGGGGATCCACCCGGCATGCCCACCAGCGGGCGATGCTCTGACCACCAGGGGGCGATGCTCTGCCCATCTGGGGCGTTGCTCCATTGCAACCAGACCCATTCTAGCACCTGAGGCAGAGGCCACAGAGCCATCCTCAGCGCCCTGGCCAACTTTGCTCCAATGGACCCTTGGCTGCAGGAGGGGAAGAGAGAGACAGAGAGGAAGGAGAGAGGGAAGGGGTGGAGAAGCAGATGGGCGCCTCTCCTGTGTGCCCTGGTCGGGAATCGAACCCAGGACTTTCACACGCTGGGCTGATGCTCTACTGCTGAGCCAACCGGCCAGGGCTTCCTTATTTTTTCTTCTTTTTCTTTAAAACACCAAACTATTCACTTTCTATATTACCATTAACCAAATTTACTTACTTTTAAAAATATCCAGCCAATTTAGCTATTCAGACACCACAGAGAGCACCTTGGACGGAGGAACTCTGATCTGAGCTGCCAGTCCTGTCCGTTGTCGCCCCTCTCGGCCCCCCCCATCCAAAGCCATCGCCTCCTTCACTTGCCAGTGATGACTTTTGTCTGCAAGCCTCTCCTGTCCCAGGAGCCTGCATGGAGGGCTGGAGGCTTTGCTTCTCTCCAAGCTTCCCTAGAACAATGGTGGTGGCTGTCTTGCACCCCTGGGTCCCCGGGCAGTCTCTCTGCCCAAACACCCCAACTCAAACAGCCAGGACAACAGGCTGCGGTCTCCTCATGCCTGTACCCTCTGTCATTTCTCTGGGGAGGGAGCTGGTGGCCTGTGCCAGTTTGCCGTGTAGGCAGGAAATGACACTCGCCATTTTCCTGACATCCAGATGGATGTGTCCAACCTGGGACCTTGTCTGGAAACACCCCGTGAGGACCCACGAGGATGAAGAACGCTCTCTCGTCCGAGCCGCCCTGCCTCGTGCTTCGTGCTCCACCCTAGTTGCAGTTTTTGTGCAGCTCATTTCCAGAGTGCATCATGATGACTCTGTCAATGTTGTCCTCTGTTAACCCAAATGATTTGGCTTCAGTCTTATACACCATCTTAGATTTTTTTTTATATGCTGTTACCCATTCTTTCTAAACTATCCAAAACTTCATAACGTTATTTCCTCACAGATAAATTACCAAGTCATCCACCGGGTCTCTTCCTCCATTTATCTGCTCCAATAAGCATCACTCTGGGAAAGGTATATGAGAAGTAAATCTTTGGAGAGCCTGGGTATCTAAATGTCTTTATTTTACCTTTATACTTGATTGATAGTTTAGCTGGATATAGGATTCTTCTTAGATAATGTTCCCTTAGGCGTTTGAAGATGCTGCTTATTTTGACTTCTAGTATCCAGGACTGTTTTTAGAGTCTAATGCCATTTTGATTTCCTATGTGGAATTTCTTTTATTTATTTATTTTCTGTGAAAGCTTTTAGTATCCCCTAGTCTGGGTTTCTGACATTTCTTGGTGATGAGCCTGGTTAGGGTCCTTCTCCTTCATGTTGCTGGATACTTAATGGGTCCTTACAAACTGATCTGACTGCTGTCGGCCTTCTCACTGGGACATCCTTGGAGATGCGTCTGTGGGGAGCTCTCTAGGGTGGCTCAGTCTCTCCAGAAAAGAGTCTCCTGCCTCTCCAGAAAAGGGCCACCTATCTGGTTTCCAATGCCCTGGAGCCCAGCACGGAGGGACCCGGGAGGGGGGTCGCACTCAGCACACAGGATTTTCCCGAGCACATTTTATGCACAGTGCCCTCCCCACCATAAACACACTTGTCCCTGTGTCTCCAGCTCCAGAGTCTTGCTGGTTGGATTTCTCCAGAAGAGAAAGCTTCCAGCTGTCACTTGGAGTGGCAAGTTGGAAGAGAGACCCACATGGCTGCACAGCCTTTCAGGTGGACCATATCATGTGCTGGAGAAGGAGGGGTGACCCCTCCACCACACACAACAGTTGACATCACCGGCATCAGGCCAGGGCCTGCTCCCTCATCTCGCAGATGACAGACCGTGGCTTGCTATGTGGCTGTGAATCTGCCACCATTACCAGGGAAGTGATTGATGATGTGGTCCTCAGACATGGGTTGCAAAACCGTGTTCTGCAATGGGCCACACATGGCAGCTCTGAAGTTAACGCATACCCCGTCTCCTTCATACACGGCAGGGGCACAGGTAGGAGACTGGACCGTGCCAGGATGGCCTCCCGGTTGAGGCCCCATTTTCAGCTTAGACAGGACGGCTCGGAGGACGTGCTGGGGCATCAGCATGTGAGAATAACAGTCATCTGCTAAGGATACTCCCTCCCCCACACCCTTGGGGACACCTAGGGCCAGAGCAGCCCCGAGAAGCCTTCCTGGAGCTCATCCTCTGAAGCAGAACCTGGTCTGGAAATTAAGTTTCCTTTGTGGTGGTTTTGCTCCATCTACTTGTTATTTGAAAGTAGCATGAGTTCTTCTGAGAGCAGTGGTCGTGGCATCAGCACAGTGGATGGGTCCATGCTCTGCTTCTCCTGGTTAGTAGTGACCTTCCATGATGGTGGAAGCCATGCTGAAATTAGGCCTTTGTAAAAGAACGTATTGAGAGGTACAGGAAAGGCAGGGGCATGGGGCCAGCAGATGCTCTGACTGAGTTGCAGAGCTTATTTAGTTTGGGTAAGAGGCCGTGGTGACCACATGCTCAGCCCAGTGACTGTCCTCCTCCCTGGGCCGGGCCTGCTCCCGGGCAAGGCAGTGACATCGTGCACTTGGCATGCAGCCAAGAGGAGAAGGTGCGCTCCCATCCTGGCTGCGGGCCCCCGGGGCCTGAAGGAACAGGGTTCTCCACCTCCTGCTTCCTTCTCTTCAGACCCAGAGCCCAAGGACTGCAACGGTGGTCGTGTGGCTCAACCCTCAATGTTGTAGACACGGCCCCTGGGGCCACAGAGCTCAGTCTGCACATTGCTGAGTGTCTAAAGGTTGCCGGCACCGACATCTGAGGTCCAGCCTACCTTGAGTCCTATGAGGAAAGCCTTCATCAGGACACCGCCCCTGAAGGACACCCAAGTTCCCGTAATAGCTGCAAGGTGGATTTATACTTGGAGCTCCCTCCTTCTAACTTCCATCTTCTGGATATTTAAAAATAAAAAAGTGTTTCGTCCAGCGTGTTGGGCTGGAAACGGATCCCGAAGGAAAGAGCGATTTGGGAGCGGGACTGGTGGGCGTCCAGGTGACCTGCTTGCCTGTCCCGGGCTGCCCGCTGCTCCGGCCAGCTTCCAACCCACCTCCTGTCTCCCCACGATACTTATTTCACGGGGTTACTTTCTCATGGAGGTGAAACATGATCCTGCAACTGAGAGCCAGAGCTCCAGTTATAACTGCCCCGGGGATCGTCCAGAGAACGCCATGCTCTCCCTCCCGTGAGGATGTCGGGCACCTGTCCCTCTGCAACCTCGCAGGACCGCGGGTGTGTGGGGCTGGCCCGGGCGAGGGTGGGGTGGAGGGCGCCCGGCCCCTACGCCTCGCGGGACACGCATGCCCCGTGGTCTGCAGCCCCTCCCACCAGCCTCTCCACCCGCCCTCACCTTCCATTACAGGGCGGGCCGGGTCCGCTGCAGGCGCTGCAAGCCCCTGCAACGGCTTCTCGTGTCAGCCCTCAGCAAAACAACTCATCGTGCAGCGACAGTGGCCAACTCCCCCTCACCTGTCAGATGGGTCCCCAACAAGCCTGCATCACCAGCCCCGGGTACGAGGTACTTCCGAAGCTGCTGTCGTCAGGGCTAACTCTTCCTTCTTGTGAAGGCAACGAGGTCACCCTGGAGGAGGCGGCACCCACCATGTTCTTCCTCAGGGTGGAACAGCAGAGGGCTGTTCAAGTGAGGTGAATGCGCCCCTTCGTTCTGGGCTAATGCCAAACAGTAAAATGAGCAGAAACTTTTACAGCTCCTAGTTTTTCTTGCGGCTGCTGCATTAATGACCTTCCCTGTTCCTTAAATCTCTTCCTAGAACCAGCACCAGGGTGTGACTCTAAGCTGTTCTTTATCTTTCCCCCTCGGGTCACCATTCTACCTTTACGTTCAGGAAAACAGTTTGCCAGCGTGCATTATACAGTCCCAGTGGCCACAGAGTTCCCGGGGTGCCGTGCTGCTGGGAGGAAGGGCCACTGCTCTCAGAGGCCATGGGGGGTCCCCCTGGGGGCCTGCGTCCTCACAGGTCTCCACCGGGACCTCGGTGCTGAGTGCAGCCAGGCCTGGGCCTCCAAGCTCTCCCCGATGCCTCTCGGGTAACTGGGGAGAGGCCCACCAAGGACTCCGCTGTCGGCACCCTTGGACTCGGGTCCACACTTCGGGACTGAGCTGATACGTGCCCATGGGACTTCCGGGGCCACTGACCCCATCTCCGCACTCGCACCCGGTCTTCCAAGCACACCGAGTGGTGGCAGGCCGCTGTCTGCTCTGGCCAGTGCGGTCTGCGTGGTGCTGGGAGATGCCCTGTGTCTCTGCCCTGTGCTCTGCCTGCTCGAGGTGGCCAGCAGCAGCCCAGAGGGGGCCTCGGTCACAGCATCTACTAACGGCATCTAGTGTGGCCCAGGCTCCTTCTCGTGGGGACTGCCTGCTCTGTACTGCTCCACCATGTCCGGGACCATGGGCCCCTTCTGCAGCTGGAGTGAGACAGAAACCGCACGTGTGTGCGGACGAGGGCCGAGCAGCCCGGTGCTGCTTGCATGCGACACGCCTGAGGCACGACCACTTTACTGGGTGGAGCTTCCCCCACAGGTGGCCTGCCGGGCACAGCCTGCGAGCCAGTGAGCGTCTCCTCCGCTCTGTTCTCTGCCTCGTCACGGTTCTGGGGATTCTCCAGCAACACCTCACGGAGGCGGCGAGCGGGCTGGGCCGTCATCAGACAGAACACCTCCGCTGTAAGGACAGCACCCTGGTCATAGCACTGGCCACGGCCCAACCCGCACGGGGGCCTCCCCGGACCGTCCTGGCCCGGTTGTCCCGCCAGGAGAGGAGGGCACAGGTGCCGTGGACCCAGCTCTGGCAGCGAGGACGGGAGGCCGGCGCCTGCAGAACCCTCGGTGGCCCTTCTGAGCCCGGAGCACCCCCTGCACAGCGTCCTCCACGCACGGGCCATTTTTCACAGCACGGTGTGACTGACGCATGGACACTGCAGGCTACACGGGCTTGACGGACGGAGGACTAAACGCGACCAGCGACGTATTTACCCTAAATATCTCACAGCGGTCAGTGGCACCGTCAGCACGGACGGCCCGGGCCGCCGCAGGGACTGGCGCCCGCATGTGGTCATGGAGGCCGGGGAGGAGCAGGCGCACTCACACTGGGGAACATCCCCCCTTGCTTGTACTTCCCGTTCATTTTTAATGTGTCTGGGGAGCGTGGAGGGGCAGCGCTCCGTAAAGGTCACCTCCCTCCCAACCGCAGACGGGAGGTGGTCCTGTCACTGCTGGCTGAAGGCCGTGTTTGAGAACCGATCGCCCTGCCATTTTTAAGAAACACGAGCAAGTCACACTCGGCTAATTATGGATCTCAGTGTCAGGCATACAAGTTTACCTTTTGTTTTTCTGAGGGGAGGGTACTGTGTAAAGGGTGATGGCGGGGGGGGGGGGGCAGACCCTGAGCACAAGGATGAGGAGGCTGGGAGCTGGGCTGAGGACCGGGCGTCCCCAGCCTGTCCCCCCGGAGGCTGTGCTAAAGGGCACTTCTATCTAAACTAAAAAGGTACCATTTTCTCTTCTTCTCCCGTGTCTGTCCTCAATGGTTAGACACGAATGGTGACAGGATACGGTGCTGTCACCAGGGCCTGCCCAGGCCACTCGCCCTTGGCATGGGAGACCGCTGTGGGACGCCCTGCTGGTGCACAGACAGGGCATGCTCCTGGGTTTACCCCCTGCCCATGGGGTGACTGCCAGAAGCACGATGTCACTGTTCTCTCTGAACGCTGTAACTTCATTTCAGAGAGAAAAGAGAGACAGGAGAGAGCAGCTGTGCAGGGGGCGGGGCTCTCTCACACTCCCGGGGAGGGAGCAGCGCGCCACCCAGGGGACCGGTCACGGGCACGAGTGTGCCCCAGGGCTGTGGGGATGCCGCAGCACAGACAGCTGCTCGTGGCAGGCGCCAGGCGGCACACCGAGGAGAAGGGTCCACGTCAGCTGCCACACGGATAAGTGTTACAGACAGACCCTGCAGAATGACACTGACATGAACACCCGTGCTGTAAGAAGGATGCCGGTGGGAATGGAACTTCCAGAGCACACGCCGCGTGCACAGACTTTATTGTATGAAAGTCAGAACGAGAAGCACGGGGCTGTCTTCAGGGGTGCGTTTTCATTGAACAAAAGCTCCCAGGCTGCCCTGGGCCACAGGCTTTGGGTGTCTCTCAGCAGGACGTTTGAGGGAGTGAGCAGGCGGGGACATGAGCTGACAGCTTCCTTTGGTCTGGGGACGCTGGGATCCTAACGCTTCAACAACTTAACGGGTTGGGGGCATCGGCACGGTAACACTTGCAGTGGCAGCTTCTAACCAAACCTCTGACACAGTGGGCAGCCGGCTACATGCTGATGGCCGGAACAGGCCGGACACGCCGAGCTGAACCCGCCACCAGGGCCTGGTGCTGGGTGAACTGAAACGGGGAAACACAGGGTGGGGGGTGCATAAAAGGGCACTGAACACCTGCTCGGCGCGGGGATGGAACAAAGGGACAGACCATTAACAAGGAGCCCAAACCGCGAGACGGTCTGTGTGCAGGGCCCTACCTCCACCTGCCGCCACGCTCAGGCCCTGCGGGCGGTACCTGCTCGCCCCTCCGCTAGGAACGGTCCCTGTGAACCTGGCCAAGTGAGCGAGCCAGTGCCGCCCCGAGCTGCACCATCAACCCTGCAGGGCACGCTGGCCGCGTGTGCGGGGCCATCCACGTCCGCCCACTCAGGCTTCCTGGAGCTCATGGCTGTCTCTTTGGCTCTGAATGACCGCGGCGGCCGGGGAACCCTCCTGGGTGTAGATGACCATGCTGGTCAGCTGCTCGGCCCCGCTGGGGACCACAGCCCCGGCCTGCATGATCTCCTGTGAGTCGGCTGCCTCAATCACGGTGTGGGAGTACATGGCCGTCTCGTCCTGCACCCCTGCGGGCAGCTCGGTCACAATATAATGGGTGGCACCCTCGGGAAAGCCAGTGCCGGACTCCTGGACCATGGCCTGCACGAGCTCCTCGGTGACAATGATCTGGGAGATGTCCCCGTCCGGCCCGGCCAGAGCCGCGTGCGGCCCATGGGCAGCCTCCTGCATGATGATCTGCGAGCCTTCTCTGGCCAGCATGTGGACGGTGCCCTCCTCGTTCACAATGACCTGGGTGACACCTTCCTTCATGAGTTGGCCAGCCGCGGCCGGGTCACAGACCGCAAACTGGACGACACCCTGGACCACCTTCTTGAAGGCCACCTGGGCGCGTTCCTGCGAGGTGAGGACGGCAGAGGGCCGGGCCCCCTGGGTCAGCACCTCCGCGGGCTGCGCGGCAGCAGGGCCGTCCTCCACGTCCTGGAGCACGTGGATCTCGGCAGACTCAGGCTGGGCGGCCACAGGGGCCGCCTCCTGACCAGGCAGCTGGACCAGCACATCCTTGTGGCCGGCTCGGCCTTTGTCCTCAGGCCCAGCCCGGCCTTCCGCCCCTCCCAGCTCAGAGACGGCACAGATCAGGGCGTCCAGGGCGGAGGCCGCATCAGGCGGCGGGACAGTGGCCTCGCCAAGTTCCAGGATCTCTTGCTTGGTCACCTGCTGTATCACTGTGCTGCCGGGACTCAGAGGCTCGGCCACATGGCCCTCCATGGAGCCCCCGACCACCACCACCTGGGTGCCTTCCTCCGCCATCTGCTCCGGCAGCGCCGGCCCGGCTGCCCCACTGGGACTCGTGGCGATGACCTGCCCATCCTCGGTGATGTGCACCACACGGGCTACCTGGCCGGCCAGCGCCAGTGTCTGCAGCGTGGCGGCGGCTGTCTCCTCCACGGAGGCGTCGAGGGCGAAGTCTCCGTCATAGCCCTGGATGATGATGACCTGCTGGACCTGCTCGGCTGCTGCTGGCCGCCGGCCACCGCGCGGGGGGCGCTCTTTGACGGGGGACTCTTCGGCCAGTGCAGCTGCCGTGAATGGGCTGTCCGTCTCCACAAAGGTGGCTCCCTGGCCCTTCAGCCGGCACTCGTAGGACTTGGAGACGATGCCTGTGGGAGACAGGGACTGGTTAGAGCCTGGCAGATACACATCAGGGCTGCAGTCAGATGCGTCTCCTGTGGATGCTTTCAATCCTCAAGAGAGACATCACCATGGCCCCTGCCGTGGGGGTCAGGGGCCGCACAGCGGCTGCCACGCAACAGGACCCTGCCTGGTGCCCCCGGTTCATGCTGTGGCGAGTACAGGCACATCCATGCTCCTGCTCCGACTGTCCCGACACCACACTCACCGTCGGTCTGCAGACCCGGCTCCTGGCCGCAGACCCGGCTCCTGGCTGGAGGGTCAGGGCCCTACCCTCACCACTGTCATTTCTAACCAGCCACTGGGGACGGGGAGGAGCAGCACCTCCTGGCCCAAAGAGAAGTCTGTGTTTAGTGCACAATACTGGACAGGGCGCTTGTGTGTTCAAGCAGAAGAATGAGAGCCATGCATCAAGTATACCGCAATAAACACAGCTGCGAGGCCAGCGATGGTGTTTATCCAGCCGCCGCCGCATGTCAGGTGCAAACTCTGGTGGAAGGGCGCCTGCCCGCCCGGCGCGGGCCGCGGCAGACCTCGGTTCCTGGGCTGAAGGCGTGGGCTGTCCCCTATGCTGGGGACAGGACACGCAGGAGCAGAGGCAGGATGGTGTGGCGGAAAGGGAACGGAGGGCACATGCCACGCCCTGCTGCCCGCAGTGCCAGGCCGCCACGAGGGGCCGGGTGAGTGCACACCCACCTCCTCCAGTGCCATCGGGGACTCAGGCCGGTGTCTGATAACAGAAACGTGAGCGAAAACTATAACCTGTGTTTTCATAAAAAAAGAGACTGACTCTTCAAATAGAGCTCCTACTTCTTTAAACCCTCAATCTTCTATGGGTTGTCAGCACAGCCTCTGTCTGAGGACCCACACAGCTCCGCGTTTTCATGGCAGCCACGCTGCCCTCACTTCCCACGTCTGTCCCTGAATGAGGGCCGTCTCCTCAGAGGAAGACTTTCCTGCGCAGGGACGGGAAGAAAAGGATAGGGGTCGCTGGGTCACCCCTCGCTAGCACGCCTTGAGACGAGGTGACGGTCTGGTTTAGCACGCTGGTGCCGTTCTGTGAGAAAGCGTTTCTCCTGACACCAAGTCCATGCTCTGCACTGACCCCAGCAGGGCTGCCTCCGGGGCACAGCTTCACAGGCAGGACCCACGGAAGCTGCTGTGTCACACTGACAGAGGGGACACACCCAGGCTCCTGCCAGACTGCAGGCAACGGCCCAGACTTAGAGTCACACATCACGAGTTAAAATGGGAACTCCTGGCCTCCAGTAGGCACGCCACCGTGACGTTCTGACGCCTGGGCCTGTGTGTCCACATTCGGGATCCACAGGCATGCGCCCACTGCGTCTTCCTCAGCTGACCGGCAGGGGGAGCCACCCGCAGGACAGGGACTCAGGAGGGCCTCACCCGGGGGCAGTGAGCTGTGGGTCTGACCTGCTGTCTAAGTAGAGATGAGCACCACGCACACCTGGCCTCCTCAGAGGACTCCTGGGGTGGGGGTGGGGGTCTCGGAAGGACTAGGGAGTCCCGGGCTCTTAAACCAGAGGAAGGCTGTGTGGTCAACCAGGACAGTGTCCAGCAGTATGGTGAGTAAACACTGAACCCCATGACCAGCTGAAGCTGCCTGGGGCTTTGTAGACAGTGGTGGGCGAACCAGGCCTGGCCGTGTCCTCACCAACCAGGCAGAAGCAACCGCCACATCTTACAGGAAACAGGCATCCAGCAATTTAGCTAAGTGGCCCACTTAGGGAGCCCTCTTGCACTGCTGGTGGGAATGCAGACTGGTGCCGCCACTGTGTACAACTGTGTGGAGTGACCTCAAAAAACTAAAAATGGAACTGCCTCTGACCCAGCAATTCCACTTCTAGGGCATATATCCAAAGAAACTTGAAACACTGGTTCAGAAGAATACAGGCACCCCATGTTCACTGCAGCGTTATTTACAAGGGTCGAGATCTGGAAGCAGCCCAAGTGCCCATCAGTGGACGAGTGGGTGAAAGAGCTATGGTCCATTCACACAGTGGAATACTACTCAGCCACAAAGAAGGAAATGTTACCTTCTGCAGCAGCACTGTGCTAAGTGAAAAAAGAAAAAGCCAGTCAGAGAAAGACAATACGATCTCCCTCACTCGTGGAATCTAATGAGCAGAATAAACTAACGGATTCACAGGCAGAGAGAGCAGACTGGCAGCTGTCAGAGGGGAGGGGCCGGGTGACAGCGGTGACGGGACTGAGATGCAGATACTGACAGTCACAGGACAGTCATGGGCACGGCAGGCACGGCGCAGGGACACAGTGGTGCTGCAACAACGATGGGGGCAGGGGTGCTGGGGACCCCGGGTGGGGCGGCCGCTGCTCACACAGAACAGCACTGGGTGCCGCTGTGACTGACAGTGAGATAGAAACAGACGGCCCCTGCTTGGGGGGTGCCTCTTTTCTCTTGTTCACTCACAAGCAAAGTGAGGATGGCAGGACCACTGTGTCAGGCGCCAGCCAGCACCCTCATGTGCTTCTGTGAGCTCCACACCCACAGCAGGACGTGTGGTGACCACTGTCCTGAGGCCAGGTGTGTACACGGAGAGCGCCGCAGGGCTCAGGCCTGTGCCGTCCGGGACCTGCCTGGGCTGTGCTGCTGTGAGACTCCCCAGCCCTCCCGCTGGGCTCGGGGGGGGGCAGGTTCAGGAGACTCATGAGACAGAGCACACGATCCCTGAAGAACGGGCGGGCTCATGGTCCAGTGCTCGGACTTAATCTCATGTCGTCTTCTCAGCCTTGACCCTCCCTGACTCTCTGTAGAGGGCCAGGCTGGGTGGGCGGGGAGGGCGCGGTGATCCCGGTGCGGTGCCACCCACTGGAGCCCCCGGCCCCATGCTCCTGCCGGCAGCTTGGCCCCCAGGATGAGATGGCCGCTGGCCTTCACCCCACGTGGACCCAATCGTGCTGTGTCCGCCACCCCGTACACCTTACACCCTGAACTTGATCTAACGTCAAGGTCACTTTCCTTGCGATTTACAGTATGAAAAACGTGGATGAAAAGTAAAGAGAGCAGCTTTCAAGGCAGCCTTCCCCAACCACATACAGGAGGGGGTGTGCCACTTCTCCATGTGAACAGGGGAGTCTGCAGCCGTGAGGGCGAGGGGGACGGATGCCCACTTCTCAGGATGTCCCCCAGGATGCTGCACCTGCATCCCCACATGCTCCTTCACGCTGCATGGGAGCTGGGCTGCTCTGAGCTCCTCACGGGATTTATTCGAGAGCAGCGGTGGGGGATGCCCCTTCCTGACCAGGGAACTAAACTATGTAGGTGCACACCACCGCAGCTGCAGGTGCAAGGGGCCAAACAACGTGGCACATCCACCACCGCGAGCCTCGTGGCCCCCACTGCTCATAAACACGAGCGTGGGTCCATCTTTGATTCAGCAATTTAATAACTTCGCGTGCGCTGTCAGGACTGCTTTGAAAAACAGCACCTATAAAGAGTAACGGTCTCAATCAGACTGAAAAAGACTCACCCACGGAAGACTCTTCCATTGTGACCGTATGAACGTGGGGCTGTGCAGAAGTTCAAGAGTCATCCCGATGGATGGAGTCTCGGCTGTAACTATCAACTCTAAGTGGATGGTGCCCAGGATTTACCGGGCACGCCAACGTCAAGTTTAGATAGCTTTCTAGTAAATACCCACTGGGAAGCTCACTGATGCAAATGGCCAAGTGGGCATTCCATCTGGTTTTGTCCCCAGTGGCTCAGTGATGGATACGAAACTACACACACTTCCAGGCTGCACGCGTGCCCAACACGGTATCTGTGCCACACTTCACACTGTTCAAGGACAACGCCCGATTCTGGGTCAGTGACGGCTGCTGGTCAGCTGGGACGTCTGCCCCTGGCCCTTCTAGATGTTTCTGACAGGACGGCAGCACCATGTGTGGACGGTGCATGCGGGTGACACGTGGCCATGCCGTGCATGGAGCCGGGCCCCTGATCGGCCGCCTCTCATGTGGGGAGGCCGGCACACCGTCTCCGAACCCTGCGTACTGAACGCTCACAAGCCCACGGAAGTGGGAAGGCTAGGGAAAGGACTCCTGGCGAGGCTCCCTTCTCCCGAAGCTCAGTCCCTCCCTGCAGGTCATGTCCAGGGCTGGCGAACACACATCCGCCCGGCCAGTGCCGGGGTGCGGCCACGGGACTCCCCAGGCCCCAGCCCTCGGGGGACAAGACGAGCGAGCTGGGCACCTGGCTGTGCCCCACGTGTGCACGGTGCTCACTGCTGTTTCCTCCCACGGAATAAACACCTCATGCTTGTGTTAAGCTTACATTTAATTAAAATGTACAGAATTTGTGCAGTAAACTCGAATGAAACAAATAAAACAAGGGCCCCCTCTCTTGAAGGCATACGTTGTGAATGAAAAATGTCATTACAGACTAAAAAATTTTGCAGTAAACAGGGCCTACAGAGAGAAGTTTCCCCTGTAATGACATCCATAAAATACACAAATGGCACTTTTAGTGCCGCCCTGAATATGGCATTTTCTGTGCTCTACACACAATCTAAATGGTTTGATCATAGAGCATAATACTCCATTGGGTTTATAGAACAATCAATGTTCCATAAAATGATGTATTTATCCAATAGTCGGCTCAGCGGTTACTGGCGGGTGACATTGCAGGACATGGGCCCGGCCTCCGTGGCGGCCGTAAAACTTACCCAACACCCACTTCAACAACTTCATCTCATCTGCGCCAAGTCATCTGTCAAAGCCTCAGCTCAGTTAAAACAAAACAAAACAAAAAAAACTTGTAGTAATAAAAATTCATAGAATTTTCAGGAGAATGAAAGCTGGTGACAATAGAAAGGTCACATTGTGTCTCCATGACCGGGGTCAAAGGTTGCTGGCAGTTCTGAAACTGCAAGTAGATTTCACGCATGGCGGAGCAGATAAAAACGGCATCAGGGAGGCGTGGGCGGCACTCTTCACGCGTTAGGGGAGCAGGCGGTGTCCCAGGTGAGCCAGGCTGCGGCTGCTGCCCACGTTCGGCCCAAGTGCGCGCGCCTCCTGAATCCATGTGCCACATTTGCACACTGCCACACCCGGGTGCTTCAGGCTTTATATTTTCAGAGGGCACTAAGCTTGAAAATGCTAGGTTTCATAATGAAACCTAGCTCGTTTCATAATGAAAGCACCCTGAATGTGATGCAATTAAAAAAGTACTATTTTCTGCTCTGGCTGGATAGCTTGGTGGGTTAGAGTACTGTCCTGGTACATGCAGGTTACGGGTTCAATCCCCAGTCAGGGCACATACAGGAACTCGATGTTTCTGTCTCTCTCTCCCTTCCTCTCTCTCTCTAAAATCAATCAACAAATTGTTTTTTAAAAAGTAATACTTTTCATAAAAACTGGAGTTACACTTGAATTGTGATTCTTAAGACACATTTAATTTTTCTCAGCTTCAATTTTAAAATGTAATTTTAACAAGAATGTTAAATCACACTTAATGTCTATTACGATGAAATAATATTAACAGATTATGTTAATAAGTTAGAGCCATATCTTAATGTCACAAAAACTTATACGTTTCCCGAGTGAAAACAGGAAAAATGACAAATTAAAATCCAATGAAATATAACCTGGAAATTTAAAAGCAGGAAACAAATTATTCTTGCAAATAGCAGTCACCAATAGTTTAGCCAATCAAATCGATAACGTGAACGCTGTATAATGTAATCACATTTTGGACGATAATAATGACCTGGGTGCCACAGGACGCCCTGAAGAGGCCTCCCATGGACACCTGGCGGCACAGATGAGCGCTCCTGCTGACCCACAGGGAAAGTTCTGCATGCCAAGTGAGTGGACGGCAGTGACTTCCGACTCAGCCTGTGACTGCGGCACCGGTGACAAGAACCTCTCAGTATTTATTGCACACCCCAGGCCGAAATGACAATTTCACCAGCATTTTTTTTTTTTTAGTGAACAGAAGAGGATCAGTCCTTTATACCTATTATCCTCCAGGGTCAGTGCATTCTGGTCAGTGTTAATAAAATTCACACACAAATGGAAACACTTGGTTGAGTGGAGACAGAGGGTTAGCATTGTCTGTCGTTGTCAGCATGCCTGCTGAATGTGACCACTGTGTGTGTGACACGTCCCTGAGCACAGACCCGCCAGGGTCCCCTGGACACACGAGCTGGCCTCAGGCGAATGCTAATACTGAAGGGGCGTTTTGTTAAGCACCTGCTCCATCTCCCCGTGAACACGCACAGCTGCATGGTACAGAGCTGGAGCCAGTCGGCTCTGTCTCCACTTCACGGAGGCCACGGCTTTCTAAGAGCAGGCAAGGAAAACTATTTTTCTGTGAAGAATTAACTGAAGGCCACATCATTTCTGAGAGACTCACAGAAGTTCAAATGCAGAATTTCGTAAGAGACGTCATGCAAGAGTCCCTGAATACTTCCCAGAGGCCCGACACGAGTTTGGGCAACGAGGGGTTTAGTCCTGTTTTCTCCATTAGCGTTAGCATTGCGCTCAGGGTTGGTAGTGTTTGACGCTCAATCATCATATAAGGCCCCTAAAAATAATTCTAGGGTATTCAGAAAAAAACTAAGAATAAATATTTTCTGAGGCTGGAAAGACATGGTGGGCCTGGCCTCCTACTTTACTGTGCACGGTCTCCATGGGCACTGCAGAGCAACAAGGACGCATGTGCTCTGAAGTCACAGCCCGAGGATCCCTGCACGTCAGACCTGGGTGTGCACCAGCACTCCCCTGCACGAGGCTCCAGCGGTCATGGGGCCAGCAGGACAGGGTGCCTGCCCCACATGGGCCTCGCTTGGGGGCCGGGAGTTCTCCTGAGGCTGTCGCACATTGCGGACACCCCCAGTCCTGTCCGCCACCCCTGTAGGACTAAAGGACGTGAACTTAAATGGCAGGAGCATTCTCTTCTGTGCTGAGGAGTCCAGATATCAGGAATCCCGGTGACCTCTTCCTAAATGCCCTCTGTAGTCGTACAAAACACCCAGTGCAGACTCCACCACCCAGGACAGGAGGCCTGTATTTCAGGGTTGCACAGGTTACACACACAGTAAAGGCAAAACTATGCAAACAAAGCCAGCCAGCACACCTCCCCCAGCAGCCCCCGATACAGCCCACACGCAGCTCTGCAGGCACGAGCCCATTTCCCGTGTCCTTCCCGGGGAAAGGACAGGAAGCAGACGTTTGTCTTCATCGCAGACACTTCTGTGTAAAGGTAAAAAGCAAGCCGCTCCTCAGAACAGCACAGAGGCACCATTAAAATCACATTTACAGTAAACAGAGCCCACAGCTGGGGTACAACGTGCACTGTTAGTATTTTAATTATCAGCAAAGCTTTCAGAGGTCTGGCATCTGCTCACAGCCAAGGAACAGCAGCTGCTGCCTCCACTCAGAACAACGTGATTCTCCTCGAGTGGAAGAGGGCTGTCTGCTTTGGGCACGCCCTGCCCCCTTCCTGGCGGGCTGGTGGCAAGTGAGGGGGCGCAGTGCGAGGGATCCTCCAGGATGAGACCCAGACAGCAACCCCCTGAGTCTGGGAAGCGAGGACAGTCAGAGACGGTGCCACGACCACCTTGCCTGGACACAGCTGACACATACCGAGGACGTGCCCATGGGAGGCCCTGACCCCGCGCTGGGAGAGAGCCGAGAGACTGAGGATGTGCGGCTGAAACTGCCGTGAGGTGCGGGTCACGGGCCTTCCTCAGACCTTCCTGGCTGCCCAGGGACAGCATCTGCGTGCCCCGATTTCTGCACACATAGGACAGCCCAGGGGAGGTGCCAGGGCCACGGTCACAGTAGAAACAGGAATGGATTTCCTTCTTAACCAGTGAGTGCTCCAGCCTTCCAACACTACCCTAAACACTGGAGCTAAACTCCTACGTAAACACTGCAGAATGCCTACACACCCGGGGTAATTGAGTTTAAAAGACAACGCTGGGCGGGATAGCAGCCATGCTGACCCGCGTGACGAGCGAGGCTCAGGGACACAGCCCACACACCCGCACACTGTTTCGGGGGCCGGGACAGTGCTAAGGGGAAGTCAGGGAAATGTAGCCCTCGGGGGTCGGTGCCGTCCCTGGGGGCTACCGGCTGGGCGGGCAGTTGGTCAGTTCCTGCGGCTGGACCAGGGCCGACTGGAAGGGCGCCTAAGAGTCTGAGCGGGGACACACGCCCCGGGCACGGTCCTCAAAACCACTCCTGCTGCAAACGTGCCAACCAGGCGCTGTGTCTAGCAGGCTGACGGGGCTGGCGGGGACAGGCCCACGCAGGGCAGCACGAACCCACTGGGGGTGTTGGGAGAACTTGGAAGCCATCTCTCTGAGTTAGCAGTTCACTAAGGAGTGTCGAGACCTCGTTAACGGGGCATCCCACTTGTCTTTCCACTGAAACAGGTGGGCGCTGCCCCACTGGGGACACATGCACCGCACGGACCCAGACGCTGTGTGTGGGGATCAGGGATATGCATGAGGCCAATTCAATCACCACATTGAACCAGAACTCAGCTGCTCCCAGGAGCAGGGGGACATTACACAGATGCTGCTGGTGTTTCCCGGACACATGGCTGGGGGCCCATGGGCATATCCTTCAGGGCGGCCTCAGAAGGGAGTGTCGGGCACTCTGGTGGCCGCTCTCGCCGGGACCAGCCCAGCCACACAGACACGGCTGCAGGCCAGCACCGGAGGAGCGCTGGGGGACAGGTCAGCCTGGTCCCATCGCTGACACCACCCATATGCAACCTGGCAATGTCCCTTTAATGCACAGCGTTCATGAGCCGAGGCCACCTGCATTGGCCACGTTTCACACGGAGATCTGCACCCCACACGGGCTGGTGGCGGCTTCACCAACAGGAAGAAGACAAGGAAGGCCCGGGACGCTCGGAACCATGTCCCCTCCACCTCCCCTCACTATGAAATGTCATCAAGTGTTTTCCTGTCCCACTCTTTCTGGGTGTCCGGGACAATAGAGGGACAGCACCGAGTTAACCCCTCATTTGCTGGCGGGAGAAAACACAAAGCCGAACTACCAAAGGGCAAAGCAGAGCGCACGCCAAAGCAGGTCTCAGCACCTGTGCACATCCTGTGATGGTGGCTGCGTGTCTGTGTCCTCCCCGTGACCCGCCCCACGCACGGGCAGGGCCTCGGTAGCAGGACCTGTGTCTTGCAAGGTGTTAGGAAAATACCCAACATTCTTTGTCGACAGCCAGGAAGGCCAGTGGACAAACCACACACAGAGATGAAGGGACATGCCTCCAGGAAAGTCCCCGTATGGGGATGTGCCTTACCTGGGGCTGCAGCCCGGCCCAGGCCAGGGTGCCAGTCAGAGAGGGCTCCCTGCTATTCTCGGTCTTGTGAGGAACTTCTGTGGTCCAGACCTCCCTCTTACTAGTTACTCCTGCTGTGTGCTGCTAGTGATGTCACCAAGATTGTAAGCAAAGGAGAAAAACTAGACATAGACGATAGTGCAGGGACCACAGGCAGGAAGGGGTGGGGGAGGAGAGGGGGGTAGATGGCAATGAAGACAGGACTTGGGGTGGTGGACACACAATGCAACATACAGATGATGCACTGTAGAACCGTACACCTGAAACCTGTGTAATTTTATTAGCCAGCGTCACCCCCAATAAATTCAATGAAAACACTTTTAGAATCATGAAGCTCGATCCTGCAGTCACACCCTCGACAACAGAGAATCCCTGACAGGATCGCTCAGCCAGCCCACCACACTGAGTGCAACTCTTCTTGGAACACAAGTGTGTTATTCAATTATTGGGTTTTTGTCCCACTTTTGAATTTATTTAGATGCAGAATTGGATTCCTAAGTATTCTACCTGATAGACTTAAAAGAAACAGGCTTGGGTGTGAATACAGTCTCATAGATTTTTAAAAAGTTCCTTTCTTTTTGGCTTCCAGAGAAATGCCATGAACACAATTTATTTGGCTCAAACTTGGTTGGCTTGGACAGACTGAAGGAAGAGGACCAGGGCCATTTGGGAGAAAAACACCAAAAAGAGACTTTTTAGCTCAGACCTTCCCAGAAGATGTGCACCTGGCGAAAAAGTTGTTTTGTTTGTTTTGTTTTTCCCCTGAACTCAGTCATAAACTCGACCGTCTGAACAGACCACACCAGGGCAGGCAGGCAGGTAGCACACGGGTTCTCTGCACGGCCACACGAGGGGCTGAACGCGGGCCGGCGCTGCCTGTGCTGCGCGAGGCGGGGCCGGGACGCTCGTGCTGAGGGCCGTGTCTGCCGGCAGACCGGCTCGAATCTCTGCTGGGCTATGATTGTAACTGTGGGCCTGGACTGTAAGGCCGAGGGAGTGGAAGGCAGGGGTGGTTAAAGCGGTGGAGGCCCCTTCGCTGCCTGGCCTCCCCCCATCGTCCTGAGAGGGCCCAGGTTCTCGGACTCGGGTTGGAACCCTGCAGGTCAAATGTTTCTCAGGTCCAGCCCTGTGGCTGTACAATCACGATTCTGTGACAACGCCAATTCTCTCAGGGACAGGCTGAGCCGCAGGCCTCCACCATGGAGGCCACAGAACACACCTTCTATCGACTGGTGTCCTGTTCACTTTCACGAATGGGAGGGTGCCGTTGACACTCTCCTGTTGGGGTAGAAATAATACACATCCTCGTAGTATCTGACGCACCTCCATTTCCACGGCACAGCAGCTGCTTGTCTTACTTAGATTTGGAACGTCACAGGCTGACAGTATCCCTGCAGCTCAAATGGACTAACCATTACCATATTTGGCCCTGTGTGATTTCAAGTAAGAATTACTTCTGATGATCTGAAGAGGAATTCAGAGGCATGAACAGAAAGCTACGTTTAACCTGGCTGGTTTACCGCATGCAGATCCTGTGTGTTAGGACGGTGAACGCCACTCACAGGACAATGAGGACTGACACCAGTACAACGGAGCATCGGTGCGCAGGCCCCGCGGCCCATGCAGGCACGGAGTCTGCTCTGTCTGCACAAAGTGTGCTCCTCTGCCCCGCCCACTTCCTGCGGGGCCCGTGATCCACACACAAAGACCGGTGGTCTACTAGCACGGGATCTTATAGAATGACTCAAGATCCTCGACATTCAAGTTTCAATTTTTTTTTAAGAACAGGGTGCAGGGTGACAAGTATTCTCGCCTAGAACAAACAGTGCAGCCCAAAGCCGGGGACCGATGCGGCCCGGGCCCTGGCACCCACAGAGCAGCCCCATGAATAGCGCCACGGAGAACAAAGGACAAGGACGATAAAACTGGTGCTTTTGTTTCATAAGCTGGCACAGATGGGCCTGGCACGCCTCGGGTTTCATTTTCATGAAAACTCAGCCACATTTCCAGGGCAACACTCCC
The DNA here is from genome assembly GCF_036850765.1 of Saccopteryx bilineata. Classification (NCBI taxonomy): domain Eukaryota; kingdom Metazoa; phylum Chordata; class Mammalia; order Chiroptera; family Emballonuridae; genus Saccopteryx; species Saccopteryx bilineata. Next base: position 2,945,053 of record NC_089500.1, read on the forward strand.
CTGTTTGCAGGCAAAGTGTGCGCACACAGGCGGCCAGCGGCTTGCGGATCGTTGCGCTGAACGCCCCAACTTGAGCCAGAAATGAGAATTTAAACACTTGGATGGGCTGAGTACTTAGAACCTTATGTAAACTAGGTAAGTCGAATACTTGTTATTAACATGCACTCTAATCAAAACAAGTCACTTTTCATATCCAGGTAGACATACAGCTCTAAACAGAAGACTGTCGAGAGGACTGTCGCTACGTATTCTACACACGTGTCTGTGCACAGGTGCACAAACTTTTTCCTAACCGGGTGAAAAAGGTGTCGCACCTCACGCAGACACATGGCTGACCCTGCACACCCTCACTTCACGACTCTAGCCGAGAGAACAGTCTTCACTACGTGCCTAGACATTCCGACTGAGTGGGGAGCGTAGCGCTGACCGGGGTACGCGCCCAGAGGAGCTCTAGTACACAACTACACCCTTAGGCTTGGCCCAAAACATTAGGTACATGGTGACCTTCAGCAGAAAGTAAGAAATTTTAAACAGCACCATATGTAACAACCAATGATACGGTTTTTTTAAAAAAATAATCAAATATCACGTGGCTTTAGGCACATCTGGAATGATTATATAATTTACTCACAATAAAATACAATGACTATATTTCACATCACCCATCTTGAACATATCAATGAAAACCTCACTGTGACTACAGTTTGCAAGCTGTAGAGAGGGCCAGGTAAATGATGCCAGGACAGGGCTGTTCATGTTCAGGTCCCATCCCTGGTCAGGAAGATGCCCAGGGTTGTCTGGGACACTGGCGGGACAGGCAATGAAGAAACAGCCCACGCAAACCCATGCCAGCCTGCATGCAGACGAAGGGGAAGCACAGGACCGGGCCAGCACAGAGCTTCGTGAAGTCAAAGCCGGGACCACCAAGGAAACAACTGCCAAAGGTCTCGTCTTCTCATAAAGAGAAAAACACCTTTCCTGAAACTGTGTATAAACAAGTTAATTCTCGCCTTTATATAAAGGGCCAGACATCTTCTCCCCTGGAGCTACTGCTCCTACAACCAGACCTCAGGCCAGTGCGGTGTGCTCTGGAAACCCGGGAAGGTTCTCAGGACGTCAGGCACAGCCCGCATCTCTGCCCGCTGGAGGTCTGCGGCTGTGGTTTGCGATCTGGCCCCCAGATCAAGTCCTCTGTGACCTGTCCGCATGCGGCTCAGAACCTCTTTACAGGAGCGCAGAGCGGACACCAAAGATGAAAGGTCACCCAACTAATCCACAGCTGCCCAGTGGCTCTCACTGCCCAGGGCACATCTAACAAGTCAGCCCAACGGAGACACTGTCATTGACTGCAGTGTCGGCCGGCTCCCACGGACACACGTTTACATGCTGATTCCTGTCAGTTATATGGACTTAGCTGGGGGTTGGCTCTAACAGCAAGACACAGGGCACTGCACTTGGCAAGCTTAGCATTTTTGTTTAATGAGACAAAGAGAGAGACAGAAAGAGAGAGAGAGGTACAGACAGGAAGGGAGAGAGATGAGAAGTATCAACTCATAGTTGCAGCACCTTAGTTGTTCATTGATTGCTTTCTCATATGTGCCTTGAACGGGGGGGGGGGGGGCGGCTCCAGCTGAGCCAGTGACCCCTTGCTCAAACCAGTGACCTTGCACTCAAGCCAGCAACCATGGGGTCATGTCTATGATCCCAAATTCAAGCTGGTGACCTCAGGGTTTCGAACCTGGGACCTCAGCATCCCAGATTGATGCTCTATCCACTGTGCCACCACCAGTCAAGTGCAAGTTAAGCATTTTTATCAACAGCTTCGATAAGGCCGCTTTATCTGAGGGCAGCTTATGAGGACAGCATGTTAAGGCTGCCACTTAGGTTAAGGCTGCCACTTAGGTGAAGCCAGACCCTGGGTGCTTTGCGGAAACGGCGCAGATACAAGGAGAGCACTGTGCCTGATGCCTGGAGCCACGCCCGGCAGAGGAACGCCAGGGAGGGCACAGCTGGACACAGCCTCCCTCGGGGCTGATGCAGAGACCACCCAGAGTTCACACCAGGTCTGAGGGTGGAAATAAGGACCTGAAAATAGATTCCCAGTTCTGGCAGGATGCCAGGCAGGGGAGGGGTGGCATGTCACCTGGACAGCCCTTGAGTGCCAGAGGTCTGCTGTAACTCACTGTAAGGAAGGCTTTTCTAAAAACAAGAGCACTTCACACAGGAAAAGATGCTCAACTTCGTCGGTCACTGGGAGACTGCAAACTAAGATCCGAGGAGACACCACACGCCCAGCAGAGTGGCTAAGACCAGAGGACTGAGAACACCAAGTGCAGGGAGGTGCCGAGCAGCCGGACGGCGCACCTCACTGGTAGGAACGCACGACGGCACAGCTGCTGTGGGCCAGTCTCTTACCACATGAGCCCACACCCTGTTCCTAAGAAAATGAGGACACGCATCCGCACACAGCCCTGCACCCACGTTTACGGTGGCTGAATTCACAACCACCCCCGACGGGAAACAATCAGAACGTCCACCAACCAGAGGGCAGGGCAGAGCAGTGCGTGACGTACACGCCGACACAGAGGAGGCAATGGCTGCTGCACGCAGTGGTGGGCGACCTCCACGCGTCCAATGGGTGAGACAGGTGTCCATGTGCAAGTCCTTTTCTGTGAGGGTCTGGAAAGGACACCACCACAGGCAGGCCCAGGAGCTGGGGGATGTGAGGAGACTTCCAGAGGTGACAGCAATGATCTGTAAGGAGAACACCCCCCCCACACACACACACACATACTGCAAACCTAAAAAGGATAGGTTTGCTCTGTGTAGATTAAACCCCAACTAAAAAGGCGAGCGCACTCGCTGTACAAACAGCTCTCGAGCACCGTCTAGACGGTTTCCTGTAACCAGTGCCCCGGGACGTGTCCCTGCACTCAGTGGCCATCGAGGGAACCCTGGGTCCCAGGCACACATGCCATGGCTTTCTTGTCCCCATCTCGTTACTCAGAGCAACTCAGTGATGTCCTTGGAGACCCTGAGAGCAAACCTGCTCAGTGTCGTCTGTTTTCTAGACAGCATGCAACCCTACGATTCACAGCATCTTCTCAAGTCCAAGGACAAAAGTTATTAGGCTGAATTATCTTTACTTGTATGTTTTACTTTATAAACAACACAGGAATGAGCCAGGCTAACAAAAGGGCAATGAATATTCAGAGAAGCAAACTGTGTAAATCAGACAGCAGGAGCAGCCCAGGGCCATCTGACGTCAGTGTGGGCATGCTGCTGCCCCTGGACCAGGGAATCCCAGATGAGGGAAATGCCGCCTCCCACACGAGTGCAGCTTAACGGAAAACCGGCAAGGCGACTGTCCACCAGGTGATGATCATTGTGGATGAGTAACACCGTTCTTTCTTTTCCATTTATTGTTCGGTTACACTAGAACCGAGTATTGGTTTTCTGATTACTTTGGGTTTTAATTGGGTGGGGCGGTGCTCAGTACAAGCCACATGGGAGACTAGGGTCCCCTCAGCAGGCCTGAGTACCCATGGCTCCCATGGCACGGGGAGAGCAAGGTGACGTCACTGCTAGCGGTGACGAACTGTGACTGTGGAGAGTGACAGAGACGGAGCGTGCTCCTCTATGGCCAAGGGGAGGCTCCAGAGGCGTTCCACAGTCGTTAGCGTCTTCCCCTTCAGAACCCGCATCTGTCACCTACAGACATGGGAAGGCTTTTTATCAGCCAGCAGCTGCTGCCTCTCCGTACTCGTGGGACTGCAGGCCGACCTCAAGACTCAGGAGCCCCAGAGGAAACCCTGAGCATGGCCACCAACCAGCTCCACTCGCTCGGACAGCCGATTCCACCCCTCTCAGCTTCGGGCTTTGTCTGCACAAGGGGACAGCGGCCCAAGCAGGGTGGCCTCAGTTTTAGGAACAGTGCACAGAGCACCCAGTGGAACCTGCTTGGCCCGGAGCAGTGCTTTGCATGCAGTGAACACCTGTTCCTGACTCCCTCCAGCCCTGCCTATATCTGAAGCCATGATCATGCTTAAAAAAAAACAACCCTCAAAAAAACAATAAAATCCCTCCACCACAAGACTGACCCTGTATCCACCACAGGGCTGGTGGTGTCACAGGTGGAGGGAGCTGCGCCACGTGGCTCTCAGCTGCTTTTCCCAGTGACAATGCTGTTTCGAAAGCTGTATATCAGCAAGTGTAACAACTTACTGATACAGTGAGTAATTGAAGGAGCATCAGTAGGCGGATCTCAACAGCGTGTTTGGGGAAGAGCTCTGCGGCAGGAGGCTCTATGTTCTGATTGGCAGAGAGGGTCTCTCTGCAGACTATCAAGTGTGTGAACTCGGCTACGAGTTATTGATGAGTGTGTGACATTTCACGATTTGATTATCTTGTGGTTGATGCCAAGTGCAGTCCGTTCTTGACCCTGCAGCTCAGGATGTCAGAGAGGTGCTCTGTGCACTCAGAACACGGATGAGATGCAGAGAACACATGCACACACCGCCAACGCCACCAGAAAGCTTGAGGAAGAGTCCTTCACCTGCCACTCAGTTTAAATGAGGCTTTGCTTTTTGTGTGACTGTCCCCTACCAGTCCCCAGCGTCCAGGGCCCAACACCCTGCTCTCAATTCTGTCCGAATAACAGACCTGAAGAGAGCAAAACAGGGCCAGGTCCTCAAGCCTCGTTCAAGGCTGCGTCTGGTCAGTCAGGGCACCCCGTGGTAGGGCAGCTTCTCCACCTGGGTTACCTGACCCCGAGGGACAGAGCGCAGTGGGGGCTGGCAGGTGCAAGTGTCAGTGGGTGGCAGGGCGTGAGGAAAGGGCCGCTATCGAAGAACCAGAGAGAGGGACCAGCACCGGGCCACGGTGATTGCGCCTTGGTGTCACGCCCAGCTACCTCGAACTGTACACAACTCGTCTACCGGGCTTGAGCTCAATGGATTCACCTTAGGAGAAAGCTGAGAATTAACCAAAAACTTCCCCTGGGGAAATGCAAGAAATTAAGCTATTCTTTGACTATGAATTTGAAACTGTAACTTGCATCATTTCAGGTTACCATCAAATGACTGAAATCAATCGTCAGGAAATCCTCCCTCCCTAATGCGTTAGGGAGAGAGAGAAAGAGAGAGAGAGAGAGAGAGAGACAGACCGACCCTCAGCTCCTCCATTTGAGAACTGGTTGAGAGATAATGTGTACAACTCAAAACTTCCAAGTATTCATAAAACGTAAAAAAAACACACCATGATTTGACAGCTGCAAGTGCAGGATCACACCTAGTGGAATTACAGAAACAGTGTGGATAATTACTTTTTTCAAATGGGGGCCCCGTGGACCAGGGTCCTGTCTGCACTCCCCTGCAGCAGTTAATGTGTCATCATACAGAGCCCACTGTCACACCCGTCTCTTCATCATCCGTACATCGGGAAGAGTGACGAGAGGTGGTCCGTGATTCCTGCACTCTCCCTTTGAAAGGTGCACACATTAATTACCGTACTAATTACGGTTTCTGAATAACGAACTGAAGCACGCAGCCTATGGGAGGCACAGGCGTGAACCTGAGGCTGAGAAATACTAGCTACTGAGTCATCAGCGCATGGTGACACCCGGAACAGGTCTGAGGGAGCGGAGGCAGGAGACGTTAAGACAAACGTCCTCAATAATTGGGGCTCCCTCACGCAAAAAAGAGACTCTGCTCCTCATTGGCAAGTGCATCCAAACCGTTCTCTAAAGAAGAGAGGAAGGTAGGCCTGCTGAATCCACGGCTCCTTCTTTTGTTATGAGGAAACCATAACTGCCCAAATAATTAGCCCCAGAGTATATCCCCAGCTGACAACAGAATCACAGAAATCTTAGTATGCTGCTCCTCTTGCGAGTGATCAGGAGTAGCTTCTGGTGGCAGCCCGTCCGCTGAAGTGCTATGGGCCCCTGATCGCCACCGGTACCCTCGGCTGTCTGGCGCGGTGAGCGCCCCCTTGCACTGGTGTCTGTGACAGGCCGCTGAGGGTTCTCAGGGGCTGCACAGGGCAGGGCGGGGCAGGGTGTGCGCACTCACCAGGCGGCAAGGCCACGGGAACGTGGGCCCTAAGTGTGCTGTGAACTCCTGGGTCCCTAAACGAGAGCCTCCAGGGACAGACGCGCCTGGATATCCAGTGGTGGGGCCCATGTCCCTCGTGTCCTGCATCCTTCCTTGTGCCCACCGTCCCTCTCATGATCAGGGTTCCCTCCAACACTTAATAATAGACAGATACAACATTTCATGCTTTTCTTACTGAATCCCACTCCTGCTTGTGAACAATGCCAGCAGTGCGCCGGGCCCACCCCACTTTGAACTGGCCACCTGGCTCTCCAGGAGGCAGACACTGAACCAAATCGCTCACCTGCAGGAAGCGCTGTGTGACGTCCCGTGAAAAAACCCCAACGCCGTGGGAAGCCTCTCCTCTTCCCAGTGCCCAGCGGCTGCCGAGAGCAGCTTATTGATCATGGATCATGTGGCCAATGAAAATGGGCTGGGACAATCTAGTCATTCTGTCATCGGTGATGCCATCTGAAGTTACTTTGGAAATTCTTCTTTGCAAACAGCTTAGCTGATAAACCCACAAAGCTTTTATGTTTTATCCCACAAGGGATAACTGATTATTCTGGTAATTAATGATGCTGGAGAGTAATATGGATTTTCTGTTAAGATTTGAGTTTGAAGTTAATTAGTCTTCATGTTATGATTTGCTGATTAATTATGGATATTTAGTTATAAAGAGAGATGTTAATTATTAATCTCAAAAAATCATCTAGTGTAATTAACTAAAACTCTGACATCAGTTAAAATCCCTGTTGAGGATAACGTCTAAGATGATCAATTACCGGGGAGGAGCACAAGCTCCAGTCGGCGAGGGGACGTGTTCTGCCGTGGGAAGATGGCCAGGCGCCTACGGTGCTTGCAGTGGCAGGGTGGGCGGGGCGGGGGCCGAGGCAAAGCGCATCCCACGCGGGTCCTCGCTGTGGAAACCCTCTCTGAAGAGTGGCCTGACACGAAGGCCTCCCAGTCTGAGCCCGGCCCGGTGCACGGCTGGCGCCGCCCGGCCTCTGCGCAGTCCTGTGTCCTTGAGAGCCATGGGCTTCATCAGCTCCCAGACTCAGAAATAAGCGTGAGCGCTGCCGCAGGTCTGCGTTTCGGTGGCAGCAGCTTTTGCAACTATGGAGACAGTGCCACAGCGCAGGCACTAATTAGTGTTCTAATTCACACAACTTGAGGTCACCTTTGTGGTTCAAAAAAAAAAAATTCTTCTTTCTCGGTCTTTCCCCTGATCTGTCAGCAGACATTCTCTGTTGCCCAAAACGGGAGGGCAGGGGTGTGATTAAGAAAAAGGGTTAAACCGAAAAGCATCCTCCACACATCACTGTCCCGGAACCTCCCCCGGAACGGAGACTCTGAACAGGAATCTGTTTACATTATCTCTGGATCATCTTGACAATATTTATTCTCTATTTACCTAAATGAGGCAATATGATGATATTTATTGCGCAGAATGGCTAAATATAGACTTTTCCTGAGCACTCAGTCCCATAGTGGGAGGTTTTGCTCTAATCTACATCTTTAAACTGACAAGCTAGAGAATTCCTAATGAATGCCTCCTTTCATCTGGATGTCTGTGTGTATTTGACAGTATAAATATTTAGCGATATCGGAGTCAGCTTGTGATTCTACCCAGATGGACTGATTGACGCTTTGGCTCGACGCTGTCTGCGACGTGCCATGCCGTTATGTAAGCAGTTTCTCTCTTACTTCCCAAGAAGCCATGAGGTGGCCAAAAGCAGCCACCCCAAAACAGGAGGGACACCCTCTGGCATCAGCTGACAAGCCCGAGGGATAAATAAAACACGGCGCTTAAATTATTACCACTTCACTTTCCCGAATCACGGGACTAAAGCTTTCACTTCCAAAGTACATATAAATTGCAGGGTTTCTTATGTCTGCAATTTGCAAGAATCCAAGTTAAAATACCAGCTAATCAGTCAGCTCACATTCACCTTGGGGAAAGCACCACCCTTCCTTGTCATTTTTGTAAATTATAAGCCTAAGCACCAGTGTTATTTTGAGAAGAAAAAGTTGCTCGTTGTCAATAACATACGTTGTAGTCTAGTTAAAACAACATTTGTTAAGCTTTAATCGCAAATGTAATCCTCTTTTAAAGCAGAGACAGAATGCTCGGAGAAATTCAAGGGACAGATAATAAATCATATTCCTCATCTTGGGTGTGAGCAAGGTGGTTCTGATTTCGTTCAGGTGTGGCGTTCTAACAGCAAACGGGATCAATTCTCTCCTCCGAAAACAGTAAGTCTCTCCACTCAGAAAGGAGCTGGGTGACACGGCCCTTCCCCGCCCCAGGCTTTATTTTCCATCTACATTGCTTTCCTGTACAGGGATCACGAGGAAAATGAAATCAGAGAATTACAGTATTTGTCCCACAAGCACTATAATCTCGGTGCTGAGGCTGATAAGCTCCTGGTCAAACTTAGGTGGGCTTTCTGGAACCCTCGACAGCCCCTGTGCACTGGGCACCCCCTCTCTGTTCAGCCTCAGCCCTGCACAGTGTACGATGCCTGCGATGATTGTGTCAGGGCCTTCACACATGCAAGGCCCGGCAGAAACGGTCGCCGTGTGGTGCTGGTGCCAGCAAAGTCAGGTCTCGCCATGGTGCTGTGGCTTCTTCCCCACCCCTGGCCCATTCCTGCCACCTCGGCTCCCTTCGTTTCCTAGGGACTCATCCTCATCTTTGTATGACTCATGCAGTAACCCAGGACAGAGGGCAGGGGAGACATTCTTCTTCTTGACACTAATACCTAGAGACCCTATTCTGGGGTGACACCTCTTCCTATCATGAGATAGCATGGCGAACAGAACCCTCAAAAGTCAGGAACTGGCACTCGTAATGCACTCCTGAGGCAAGTGGGATGTGATGCCCACTGGCAATCAGACACGAACGCGATCTCCCTGGACGCGCTGTCTGCTGTAACGTAAGGCCACGGCGGGCACAGGATTCAACAGTCACGTGCCTTCCTGCACATGGCAGTTTCCTTATTTCTAAATAGATATTCCATGCCTGCTGGCTTCCAGATGAAAATAAATGCCTAAGGTTTTCTATTTGTTGGGTATAATTAGTAATAAATTGGTTATTGATCAGATATAGAGGGTCAGGGTCTGAGGTGCAGTCTATTGGTATCTGGTCCATCAGCCATGTTGCACCTCAGTTCATATGGCTAAACTGCAATTTGATCCCTGATTTGAGGGCCGGAAGGAAGTGCAGGAATGAAACGATGGTGAATGCATGAGGCCAGTTACCTAATGTATCAGGTGTCCACCCTCCTGGTAACTGTTGAAAGGACCTCTGTGTTCAGAGAGGAGTCCGGTGTTTGGTTGAAAAGAGTAACAACATGGGTATCAGAAACAAATTTTTGAATGAATAGCAATGTCTTTATTTTTTATTTTTTTAATTTTTTTACTAAATTTGTCATTGGGATGGGAGGGGAGGTGCAAAACATGGCAACCTTAATCAGACACAATGGCATGACTCAGCACTCCATGTCATGGCCTGAGCCATAATTACTAGATTGGTGGTTACAGCTGATTTTCGGCGCTGTATGAAGTGACGGATGAAATGTCCGAGTGGCGGCGGCCCCCCTGCGGCTATGAAGAAGAAAGCCCAGTCGGGGAAAGAATCTAGTGTGTGCATGATCCCCCACCCCCACCGTCGACAACACACTGCCCCTGAGGGTGCAGCTGAGCAGTGGAGCCTCCACCCTGCGCTGCCCCTGCACCACTGCTCCGTGCTCCGAGTGTCTCAGTGCCAAAGAATGTGAGCTTCCGTGATGACAAAGGGCACCTGATCGATACTTCTGAAAGTGCTTAGGAATTTTGGGTTTGTAGTTAATAAAATTATGTCTACAAAAATAACTAATATATTCTGATGAGGCGAATTAAAAAAAAATATCCATGAAAATCCAACAGAACAAACACAACTGAATTGTTTCACCATGTTAACGTATGGTAAAGGTCAAGAAGGGAGTTCAGGACACTCCCGAGAGACGCTGACTGGACACACCCAGAACCCACCCAGGGACGCCGACTTCCCGACAGGCAGTGTTCAGATCCGCACGGAGTGCAGAACGCGGCCTGTGAGCGTGGCCCAGCCCAGTTTTGTGAGGCCCACAGGCCACTGAAAATCCTTTCCCAGTAAGCCAGCTAAACTTCGCTTACCAGGATTATGGAAAATAGGACTTGACTAGACATTACTGTTCTTGCCATCTTATCACAGTAGATAAAGGTAAATAAGTATAAAAATAATACCGTTCCACTATAAACGTTAATCATCCAGTTTAATGCGATTATCTCTAGGAGGGTCAGGAAAAGGAGAGGGTAAGGGGCACAGTTTTTTTTATCACTCTGTTGCTCTTAGAGATGATGCATCCCACGGGAAGGCCACTGACAGAGAAACGAAAGACAGAAAATTCTGTCCTTCTGAGGCAAGTGTTGGAGAATCTGATTAGGCCTCGGCCACAATGCTACGTGTTCCATTTCTGCCAAAGGGCCGGCTGCTATGATGAACGTCACCTGTCTGAACCATTCCTCTGCACCTTGGTCCGGCAGACTCCGGGGGGACAGCACGGTAACAGACAGCCTCCCTTCCTTCATCTGCCGTCAGCACCGTCTCACCGCACCACACTGGGTCCCCAAAAGGGACAGGGTATCTATTTCTTTTCCACTAGGTTGCCACTCTGTCTATTGTTGTTTGCACTAAAGGGTACAAATTCAATTCATTCTTGTGACAGAAAAGCACTGATACAGTAAATTTTTAGCCCAAGAGAAAACAAACACCAAGTTGCTGAGCATGGAGGGAGGCTGGGGGCATTGGCACAGACGGGCGGCCTCCGAGCACCACACCCCGCCAGGCCGCCCTCCGGTGTGCATGTGCAGCTCTGCAGTTGGGGGCTGGGCTCAGCGGCTGTGGGCCAGAGCAGGCCCAGCGTGCCCACCTTGATGCCCAGAGCAAAGCAGAGGCTGTGAAGGCTCCACTGTGAGATGTCCACTTCTGAACAAACAGCGGCACGGTGACCACAAGCAGTCTGTGTGGCATCGGGCTGCGGCTGGAGGGGTGAGACCGGCCGCCAAGGGCGGGGGTGTCTCTGCACCCCTGGCTCCTCCCTGCCAGCTTGTGGAAGGGGGAATGTTAGCTAAGTAAAGTGACACATCTGTGGGCCCCCTAGCTCAGAGCAGGCACACTGTGACATGCTATGTGACAAAGCCCGTGAGCCATCCTACTGGTTTCTGCCTCTGTCCTGGCTGCACGGACTGGAGAAATCCACGTGTCCTACAATATGCAGGCAGTGCTTGTTCGGAGAGTCACAACGATGTAAACAGCATTACAGGGCTTGCTTACCCAGAGCTTCCCTTTGCCGAGGGCAACATGCTTGCTAGATAGGCTGCCAAAAAAGTGCTCAGTGCTGTCCACCTTGAAGAATGTTGTCATCGACCTACCTTCTCAGTCTGGGCCCAAGTCTTATAAACACTTGTTACACAGTGAATCAGAAATGCTACAATTACCCGCAATTCCTGGAACCTTACCTTGTTACTTATTATGAAAGTGTTCTGTATTCCTGCCAGAAGTTACGAAGTTATCACTTGAAAACCACTGGCTAATCTAGTCTGGGCTAAGATGGATTTTTAATAAAAGTTTAATGAATGATAATACTCATTTCTTGATAAATGTTTAATTATGCCAATAATTACCAACTGCTGAAAACTACTGTTGTGTTAATAATGGCATTTCAGTACACACGCAAGTTTCATGAGTCACGGTGCCGTTCAAGATTGGAACTCCATCTGTCTAATGCAAACTAGCAAAACAAAAGTCTAATTAATATTTTGATCAATTTTCTCCACATTCTAAAGACTATCAATGCCCTTTAAATATTTTTTTAAGTCTATTCTCTTTTATGGCAAAGAAGAAAATGTGCAGAGCCATTTTAAGATCAGTTTATGCAGAAATTAGCTCAGGAACACAAAATAACTATTATTGGATTCCACTGACTTTATTACCTTGCTGCATTATTAAATATAACGATCATTTCCGTACGGCTTAGAGCAGTTTCTATGAAGGATGAGCATTAGGCTATTCAATAGCACAGGAAGTTGAACTCCATTAATTAAGTGCGTCAACCTGGCCCTTAAGAGGCGCTATGTGAGGCCGGCAAGGTGCTATTACAACCTGCATGTGGGCCCTGAAGGTGAGGAAAGGCAAGTGGGCAGACTCAGGAGACCAGAACATAGAACTGGCTGACCTTGAGTGAGTGAGTGTTTACGACAGCAAATTGCCACAGAGAAGTCACGTGGCTTCGTGGGTGTGGGCAAGAATGGCATGCCCTTCCCGCACTGGGGCTGGGTTGATAAGCTTAGGGACAGAGAGAGGACAGAGAAGAGGAGACAGCTGGGAGATGACCTCCGTCTCCCCTGTGGGGGCTCACCTAGCAGTTCCCCCGCCTGCCCCCACCTTCTTCTCCAGGTGCTCCAGTTAGAGGGCTGGCCCAAGGTCCACCCTGTGGCCACATTGTGGTGGCTGCTCCGAGGGCACTTCCTGCACCAGGCCTGGGCTCACTCTGCGATGTCCCCAGCATCCCATGCGACCCCGGCTTGAAGTGCGCAGGAAAGGGCACCGCGCTAAATGTGCTCTAAAGCCCTTCTGTTCAGTGGCTCGCCCAGCGACAGACCTGAGGGAAATGTGGCACCTGTTCTGAATGCTGGGACAACAGCTCATATTTCCAGTAATTCACACTTTGAAAGCAGCCCGAATGATACCGATAATTCCCAATTATATTCCAGATGGGATCCATGAAGCCTTAACCTAATCCACAATGCGATGTGCGGAGACAGTGTCCCTACCCTCCTGATGGCAAAGTGTTAAGATACAGCACAGAACTTCCCCTCCGTACGAGATACTGTGTAGCACTTTCCCTCTGACAGAGCGGACTCTGACTCACACATGGCTGAGGTGCGTCGCTGGCAGCCATTAAAGCTGATGTAGTTCACAGGTAACATTTTTAAATTCCCAACTTGAAAACTCAAAATTCAGGTACACTCATGTAAAAATGCTCATCCATTTTTCTTTTGGAGGTCGACGACCAACCCTAAAAGGTCGTGTAACTTTCAAGATTAACCTTTCTCCCAGAAAGACTTTTTCTGTAACAGTCTGACATAATCTATTTCTAGGAATCCTTCCAACCGCTGACTGCTGCCCTTTGTTACACCCACGTGAGGACTCGTATGTGGATTGAGGGGGTCCTCCAGAGCTGGACCTCACCCCATGCTCTTGTTTCTGAAGCGGGCGAGGAGGTAAAGTCCATCCTGAGCATTTACAGTGTGCGTCCTTTAAGGCTGAAGCTACTCCTTGCTACTGCAATTGCAGCTCTATGTCTGCGCGTCAAGCATCCGTTCACTGTGCTCACGCATCTGGACAACAGGCCACACAGAAATACATCAAGTCACAGAAGCATGCAAGAAAGCACATGCTGACACAGGCCCAGGGCACACAGGACGAAGGTGGTGAGGCCGTGCAGGTGGACGCGCTCACACGCACTGCCCCGCTCACGGCGGCAGGCGAGTCCTACACCCCACCTCAGTGCACGGTCCCCGTTCCCTCAAAGGGCCACGTCCTTCTCAGCCTTGGGAATATCTTCCCCAAAGAAGGAGCAAGGCAACCCCAGCTCCTGGCAGGTGTCCCCCACTCTCCACTGCCGGCCGCCCGCAGTTGTCACTTGTGGCGTGTATGACAACATGTAGCCGTTGTATAATTACTTAGACCGAGAATTGCAAGCTCCAGGCAAGCACGGACATGGGGGCTGGTCTCCTGCTGTGTCCCAGCACACAGCCCAAGCCTGACACCGCAGATGCTCAGTAAGTATTGTGAGTTAGTGACCGAGACTGTCACCCTACTTGACCTGGGCTGCTGCGAGCAGTCCCTGCCCAAGGGGTCATAATGGAGGCGGCAGAATTCTGCAGCCACCAAGCACAGGCCACGCTCAGGACGCTAAATGAAGGTGTGCGTGTGGCCAGTCACAGAAGACTCAGAAATGCTGCAGGTGCCCGAAAACAGCAGCTGGGTCCACACCACCGCCCCTTGGACTCCATTTCAGATGGGTCTGCGAGAGCTGCTGGTCACTGAGCGATGTGAGGTGAGCGAGGCCCCGGGCCCCGCTGGAGCAATGTGGAAGAGCGGCATTCTTACTCACACAACACACGCCTTGGGTCCACGCAGCCTGTCTCACTTAATTTATGAACACGGTTAACAACTGTCTTTCCTGATACGGCGTTTACCGATGGAAGATTGTCATCTGATCTTCATTGGGGTGTGTTAGACAACAATCAGAACTACAATCCCGAGACTACTGGCAATGCCTTGGGAGATGTTACAAAGCGTTAATCCTCGGATCACGACAACTGAAGCTGACTCTGTCGTGTTTCTAATCCCTTTGTCCAGGAGCACCTATAACTCAACGTAAAGAGTGCAGGGTGTTTAGGTAAGAACCCTCAGACATCTGTGTGGGTGACAACCTATTAAAATGTGCCTTTGCTGTCTCTTTACTTCACAGAATGCTGTCACATCTCCTGTTTGGGCAGGACAGAGTGGCTCACGCTCCCCATCTGGCTCTGCCCCAGCTGCTCGCACCACAACACTCTGAAGACAGAGACGTGCTCCCTGTCGAGGACGCTAACGCATGTAACGCTGTGTCATTTAGCACGGACGGACGGGAAGCCGCACCCCTGGTAGGCCATGGAGGGTAACCCCCGCACAGAACGGCACAGCTGAAAGACGGGTGCATGGAGATCATCTAATGCCTGCTAGCGCCTTGTTCAGGAGGCCAAAGGGGACCAGGCCACCTGGCAGCGTGATGACTCATTGTTTTGGTCAAGAGATGGGAAAGTTGCTGAAGAAATATCGCCGCTGCATTTTGAGTAATTCTCACAAGCAGTATTTAGAATCAGGAGAAGCCGTTTTCAAAAGTCCCCCAAAGGAATTGCTCCACAGAAGGAGAGAGCACCCCTCCCCAGTGCCCTCGGGGGAGGGATGATTGGGCGCAGACTAGAAGAAAAGGCCAAGAGTGGTCAAGGGTGCCGAGCGAACGTCCCCCTCCTCGCACGGACCTGTCCCTGGAAACCCACATGGAGTGCACCGCGCAAACTGCACATTTATAACACTGCTGATATTCAAATTTTCTGTCTAGGCTAAAGAAAGATTGAATACCCTGCTGTTGTGTGGCCAAGATTGAAGAGGTGTCTCCCTGACATTGTTCAAAGTTTATGAAAATATATGAATGCTCAAATGTCATTGGCTTTGCGCCTCCAACAGACTGTGGTTTTATGAGAAATCAGTCTTTTAATCAAAATGATTGAATACCTTAAGGTCGAATCCAAAGATATCAGTTAATATCTAGAAACGTGCTATTTCTGCAAATTTTGCCAAGCTGTACATATTGTGGCGCATTTTAAAGTGTTAATTTGTGCATTCCATATTGAAAATGGATCTTGAGTTTTAGCTTTCTGTCAAGCAAAAACATATGGTTACAGGCTCTCTGCATTTTACGTGACGGCTGTTGAAGCTGTCACATGTGCAAACTTGATAACCAATGTGACATACACGCAAATAATGTGCTTGTTTAGTAACAATTCAAAGATTCATTATTCATGCACACACAGTTGTAAAAAGGATCAGATGGAAATCGTCCCCGTTCTGCACAACCTAGTCTGTTCGGTGTGCAAACCCAGATAAAATAAAGCTGGGAACTGAGTGGTATGAACCAATTCAAGAATATGGGTGTTTTCAGATAATTATTGAGCCAGATGGTGCTTTCTTTCAATTCTGCCATCAGTCTGAGAACTTGATGTCTTACATCTGCACTCGGTAAAATAAATTTTACCAACTGACATTATTTCAGTTTTCTTAACATACTTCCATCAGTTTTAAACCAAGATTTGCACACATCTGCCACAGTATATGCCTATGAGATGAAATTATTTGAGATAATTTCTTTAAAAATACACACCATTACACCAAGTTTTTAATTTATCATCTTTTAAATGAAGCCCTCAGAATTCCTAGTCTGGATGTGTAACAACAAGAAAAATACGAAAAGACAGCACACTTGAAAATGAACGTGGTTCAAAGGTCACAGAGAGTGTGAGCTCATCTGAGAGCGCCTTGTTGGAAGTCCTCAGTGCGTGACTTCCCAGAGAGAAGAGTGAAGAACACTTCTCTCTGTATGCTTTGGGTGAGTTTCTGGGTGGTGTGATGAAAGGGCACAAACAGATGATGACATAATGAGCAGACGACACAGGACTCTATCTGCAGGTGAGGAAATGAGGAGTCTCAGCACCGCTTCTCCAGGGCCCCATCCACAAAGGGGCGGAGCTCAGTACACACCCGAACCAGCTCACCGCAGGCGGGGTCTTGTCCAGAGACCTGCAGGAGCTCCCGAAAACAAAAGCCAAACCCCAAAATCTCCCCCAACTTCTTTAAGGTAACATTTTCACTAAAGCCCACGGCCAAAACCTCACTTTCCAAATGCATCATGAACTCACACCTCCTGTCAGAGAATGGACTGCTTCTGGGCAACAAGTCGGATGATGAACTTGAGGGGATAGCTGAGAGTATTACTTCCACCCGTTTCTGTTCTCCCCCCAGTCCAGACCACTGACCAAGTGCAGGATCACTGAGCAGAGCACTTTCCACATGGGGGTGGGGACTGCGAGCTATGGACAGACCAGCCCTGACCACAGAAACCAGTGTCACAAGGTGCTGCCTGGAGCCATTAATGGCAGCGGGGCTGCAGGTGAGCTTCCCACTAGGGGGGTGCTGAATCTCCCATGGACACTGGCGAGAGCCACTCCACATCCCCTCAGTGCCTGGAGAGCCAGTGGCGGGCACTCTGCAGGCCCTCAGCCCTGAGCACCTGCACGCCCCACCGCAGAAAGCTCTCGGACCAAACGGGACAGGGACTCGAGGAGGTGGGTCTGCTCTGGCTGCTGCTCTGGGAAGGACAGTGGATAGGGGTGACAGTCAGAGGCAGCTCTGAGGGGCTGGGCCTCCAGAATTCAGTGATTTACTGGGATGCACTGCCCCTCAATTACTTGGACAAGGGGTTATTAAAATTTGCTACCATTAATTATTAATTATCCTTATACATGGTACATTATTAATTATATGTTATATAACATGCATTATTAATTATAATTAAGAATATAATTCATATCAGCTGATCATAATAATTAACATTTGTTAAGTATAATAATTAATAACAAATTAATCATTAATAATTCAAGGCTTGCTGTATGATATGTGCTAAGCGGCAACTTTCATGTGCATTATTTCACTCATCTGTCTTAGATGGCACATTGGAGCATCATCCCCATTGGACAGCTGAGTCACTTCAAGTTCAGAGAAGTCAGGCTGATGCCCTCAGCCACGCAGCTGCTAAATGATACGGGCAGGACGTAGACCCTGGTCTGTGTGACTCCAAAGCAGAGGCCCCCACCAGCACGCGAGACAGCCCACTCTGGCTGTGTGACGTCCACAGTGACTCCAACAGGGTGACTGTCACTTCTCCCCATCACAGTTCGGCTGCTCCTAGTAAACAGCCTTGTCGAATCACCGCCTCCCCCCACGCCATTTCTTACACCCAAGGAGAAGGAAAAAATATAAGGCACTTATTTTGTATCACCAAGTTCTTTTTTCAAAAACTCTGAAACGGTGAAAAAGGTATACCCCACCATCAGATCATGTTCCACTGGGATGCTAGTGCGACAGAGAAAAGGTACAAAACTGTTTTCTTAAAAAAAAAAAAAAAAAGTTTGCATTTGTTTAATTACTAGCAGTAGTGACACCTCTCCAGAGGTTGGTTCCTAACTTCAGTTTCCTGTTCAATTACGAATCCGCCACCATTTCTACCTGCCTGTGAGTCCGCAGTGTTTTTCCTATTGACTTGTTTGAGCTCCTTATATAAACAAGATACATAAAACTTACATGTGTTATTTGATGAAGAAATATTGTCTCGGTCTTCTAGCTACCTTTTTATATTTAAAACTTTGGACATCGTATAGCTAAATCTACCACTCTATTCCTTTGTTACTTCTCTTATTTGTTAAAATTCTGGGAAAGTTTTCTTATCAGGGTTTTCATTTCTTTTCAATTATATTTCTATATAACCTTTTAATTTTTTATCTTTATATTTAGCTCCTCAGTGCATCAACATTCATCTTTGTGAACTGTACCCAATAAAAACTAAATGGATTACCTGCTATTCTGATACGTCTCGCACCATTTATTAGATATTAAATAATATATCCCTTCTACACTAGTTTGCAAGCCCTCTTTAAGAATGTCTACACACACACACAAATACATATATACATTATTTGCTTATATATAATAGATTTTGCTTTTCAGTCACCTATGTGAGTTCCTTCTTACACGTAGTTGGAGCTTTGGTATCAGAGGTACTCAGCTTTGAATCCTGGTGTTGTCATTTAACACATCATAGACGAGGCTCTTTTCTGATGTTAAAAGGGGATAGGATGGCCCTCCCAAGGTTGGCATGGGGATTAAATGAGGTGAAGTGTGCCAAGTCTCTGGGCCCAGTGTCTGGTGCTCAATAATGCCACGTCCATTGCTGTCTTCCATTGATGACACAATGTTTTAGTTAATATAACTGTGCATATGACTTTAGTTCCTCTCCTCACGGTTTATTAGGATTACACTATCAATTAGGAAGAACTATGGAACTATGGTCTCCCCATTGTGGAACACTGAACACCTTCTATACTTATCAATAAAAACGTATTCAAATATAGGCATTAACATTTTTAAGTGGGCATGAACAATGTCCTAGTATTTTTTGTTAGAATTTAAATGGGATTAACCTGCTATTATTTTTCTAATTTCTTTTAGAGACAATATAGAAAGGTTCTTCTTCTCTCTTTTTTTTTTTTTTTTTGATTAATCTTATGTCAGCCATTTTACTGAGCTATTAATGTCACAGTTTAAAAATTCTCACAGAACTTTCTAGGCATAAAAAAACCAACGAGCAAAGTGAGTCTCAAACTCTTCTATGAAGCAGAGTTATTGCAACTTGAACAAAAACTGTCCACCTTCCTTAGGCTGGCACATAGGATGTACATCTTCATTCTTAGAAACAGTAAGTACCCTCCTGCAGGATGACCAAGCCTCCTTCCAGCAGGTGCAGTCTGGGTGGAGTGACCGCAGCCATGTGATGGGCGCTCTGACTGGGCAGAGCTCTGAGGACTGCAAAGCCCTTCCCACACGTTTGCTGTTGGGTCAGCCTTGGTAACAGTCACAGTACATCCCTGCGTATTATTTTATCAAGATCTCAAACAGAACTGTTCATTCCCTTCTCTATATTGGAAACATAGCAGATGCTCAATAAATACCTGTGGAACAAATAGATACATGACAATTCCTACTGACTCTCAGTTTTCTATAAGGATTCCTGCTGAGTCCCCTAACTCTGTGGGTGAAACCCCTAACCCTCCCTCCCACTTGGCCTTCAGGGCTGCCAGCTACAAATGCTCTTGCCTGTCCACAGCTGTCCTGATGAGCTTTGATCAACTGCAGAGAGGTTAGTAATGGCGGTGACACTCAGGAAAAAATGCTAGGATGAAATTAAGTTGATGTCATTCCATCATGGAAAATTAGAGACAGAAGACAAAAAATGTAATTTCATTGTAACTTGACCAACAGAAAACTCAAAGGATAAAAATCACTCATCATTATAATACATAGATTTTGGTTGAACCTTAATTATCAATATGCCCTTATCCTAAAGTCCTTATCCTCGGTGGGACAGGTAGGACACGAAACAGTGCAACATTATTAATTGTATCGTGCCGTTAACCCTCACATGCCATGTGAGAAAAGTCTTTCCAAATACAAGTCAGGAGATCAGGTCAATATGGCGCTATTTGAGCAGCCTGCATCTGAAACACGCCCCTTCATAAGCTCCTCACGCAGCAGAAATACCGTCAGCGGCAGGAAGTGCCGCGGTGATTCTCATACTGAAATATCTTGATGCTACAACACAGCGTTTTGAGTTCACACGAACATGTGATTGTATTTAAGTGACTACCTGTAAGATGTTAGAAATTAATCCCAAATAGAGAAGTGAGACAATCTGGGTCCTAGGTATCCAGTTGGTGAACCGGGATAAAAGATAAAAGGTTTGGGTTCAGGGCACAGAGTCTGGCTCTCTACACCGAAGCAGATAAGCATTCACCACCCCTTTAACATTCACAGACACACGGTTCTAGCACGTGCTTACGTGGGATTTCTGGCACTACAAAAAAAATCACAAAATCCTAAAATTGGTTGATAATTATAATGATGGTTTAAATGTAGATCCCGTCCACTTTTATCCTGTTGTTTATTTTTAAGTGGACAAAAATAGCTTTTAAAAATACACATAGCCAAGACTATAGGTATATGATCTGCTTTATTTCTTGACAATAGACGCCACTGAAAGTTATAAAACTATAGCAACTGTTTTTCGTTTCTGTCTCCTTCGATTGCCCCGATAGCGGCAATGTCTGAAGAACTTCAAGATCCGTAAAGCCTGTCACATTACAGAAACATGTCTTCTTAAACCAAATGTGAAATTTCAGTAATTGAAATGATAAATCTGATGTTTTTGCCAGGTACTTTTGATGAGAACTACAGGAGTAAATTAGGACATATTCCGCACTGCTATATCATGGTAAAAGCCTTCCCATTACCTGTTGTCAGTCACCAGGGATGGGCAAATAACCGAGCTGTCAATCTCGCTAGAAAGCCCCAAGTTCTGTGAATGATCAATACAGAAAAAATATATAAACTCTTCATTATCTCCCCATAATTCTTTAGACAACTCTTGCTGTTTTCTTCCCCTGTACCGGAGCACATCTCATTTATTCAGAACTAGATTGGAGATCTTGGAATATTTCATTTTTTATTGCTTGTTATGTCACCTTGTTTTCAATGGTATATGAGTGTTCATTTCAATAAGCACAACAGCCGTCTATACCTTGGCTGCCGAGGGTAATTCTACATACAATACGGGGTTTAATTAAATTACTAATAACTGTTACCTCCACTTCCTTATTGATTTTTCGGCTATATTTATTGCCTTATATATCTACTTTAAAGTCTCTTCTTTAGCATTTCTTCAGATCACACAAAAGTATTCTGGAAGTTATACCCCTTTCACATTATTGCCAACTAACAACAAAAGCAAAAGCCAAACATTAGTATTCTCTCCCAAATTGGCTTGCTTACACGATATCTATGGGGAAAGAATAGATAATCTACTGCTCCAATTAACACAGTTAATCTTTCCAGCCTCCACCAGGTACCACTGGAGAAGGTCTGTCTAGTTCTCGGGACTAGGGGACAGGATGTGTGTTTCTTGAATGACTTTAACACTTCAACTCCCTGGTGTGGGACCGCTACTGCTGCTGGGGCAGAGAGACAACATTGCAATACGGATAAGTTAGTTTTAAGAGTTGTACTTTCAGCGAGGAAAGAGAGTGAAAGTGCTTGATATGCCAATGAAAGAAATTAATGAAAACAAGGTAACTCATGTCCCTTACCCTCAATACATTCAACTTCATTTATCACGCATTTCATTTTGGTTGATGGTTTAAAAATAATCAAAAGGAATAAGAACCTGACCACTTAAAAGGATACGTGGTGAGATTAGAGAAATCATTAGTCTGGAATGAAAGGCCTGGTTTGGGTAAACAAGCGCAATTGTGTGCACTTTATTAAAAGCAAAGTCAGAGTCGGGCGGAGGAAGACACGAAGGCAAAAGAGAAAGGAGGAGAGGGCCTGACCTTCAAGAAGGGGTGGACATGACTCAGGCTGGAAGGTGGAGATGGGGAGTCTGGCTCAGCCAGTCCTGGAGTAGAAACAGCTCCTCCTTAATCAGAAAGGGAAAAACCTGACACGGGTGTGTCGAAACTCGCTCTGTCCTGGACGCCCCCCCTCTCCACTGCGCCAGGCCAGGCGACCCACACCAGCGCCACCATTCATCTGGCGGCTGCCACACCAAGTTCAGGGCATCTTCTTAGAAAATAGAACAGCTTCCGTAGGGTCTCACCTTCGGTCTGAAGGCTTCTTGGCAACAGAAACTGCGAGGAGAGTTCACATGTCCTCCGGGACACGAGCTAGAAAACAGCGGTCCATGTGCAGCGGTGCTGGGCCTAAACGGGCCAAGCCTGTGTTCCAGATAGCATTCACAGGCAGGTGTGACGGCAACATCAGGAACCCCGCCGGCGAGAAGACCGGACAAAGGGAACACAGCTCAGTTCACCCTGACAAACTACATGCCCTTCGGAAAAGTTTCATCAGAGTTTCCTGGGGGTGCCCTGGTGGTCCTGCAGTCTGTCCCCCCACCACGGGGACCTAAATGACCCAGCTGCACCTGTCAGACAGGACACCAGCGCTCCCTCGGGAGCACACATCTCCCTGACAGTGTGCTTCTGCGTCCACCTTGCTTCACGGCAAAAACCCAGGACACTTCTGCCGGCTTTTGTCTCGAAACGAAGCCACGTTTTTCTCTCCACACAAAGCCTTTGAGTGGCTCTTCACTGGAGAGGACAGAGGGGGGAGGACGGGGCGTGCTCCGGGTGGGGAGGGTCCCTTTCTCCACCACCACGAGAATGTGTCATTAAAAGTGCAAAGAGAGAAACGACTGCTCTGTCACTTAACAAAAACAGACCTCCAGTCCCTGCTGTGGAACGTCCCATCTCTGCTGAGAGGGAGAAAAACAGGGCCCTCCCAGACCTTCAATGCACATACATAGAACCCCCCCAGACTGCCCATCGGTCACGGTGCCCGTTTCTTTCTAATCACACTCACTGTATTTCACGACTCCCACGGAGGCGACTGAGCACAGCAGAGTGACTGGGTGTTCAGTACAGGCTCGCTACACACAACAGTGACTGTTCTGTCACAGGCCTACTACACAGAGCAGAGGGACTGTGTGTTCTGTCACAGGCTCGCTACACACAGCAGAGTGACTGTGTGTTCTGTCACAGGCTGGCTACACACAGCAGAGTGACTGTGTGTTCCGTCACAGGTCCGCTCCACACAGCAGAGTGACTGTGTGTTCCGTCACAGGCTGGCTACACACAGCAGAGTGACTGTGTGTTCCGTCACAGGCTGACTACACACAGCAGAGTGACTGTGTGTTCCGTCACAGGCTGACTACACACAGCAGAGTGACTGTGTGTTCCGTCACAGGCTGACTACACACAGCAGAGTGACTGTGTGTTCCGTCACAGGTCCGCTCCACACAGCAGAGTGACTGTGTGTTCCGTCACAGGCTGGCTACACACAGCAGAGTGACTGTGTGTTCCGTCACAGGCTGGCTACACACAGCAGAGTGACTGTGTGTTCCGTCACAGGCTGACTACACACAGCAGAGTGACTGTGTGTTCCGTCACAGGCTGGCTACACACAGCAGAGTGACTGTGTGTTCCGTCACAGGCTCGTTCCACACAGCAGAGTGACTGTGTGTTCCGTCACAGGCTCGTTCCACACAGCAGAGTGACTGTGTGTTCCATCACAGGCTAACTACACACAGCAGAGTGACTGTGTGTTCCGTCACAAGCTAACTACACACAGCAGAGTGACTGTGTGTTCCATCACAGGTCCGCTCCACACAGCAGAGTGACTGTGTGTTCCGTCACAGGCTGACTACACACAGCAGAGTGACTGTGTGTTCCGTCACAAGCTAACTACACACAGGAGAGTGACTGTGTGTTCCGTCACAGGCTGGCTACACACAGCAGAGTGACTGTGTGTTCCGTCACAGGCTAACTACACACAGCAGAGTGACTGTGTGTTCCATCACAGGCTGGCTACACACAGCAGAGTGACTGTGTGTTCCATCACAGGTCCGCTCCACACAGCAGAGTGACTGTGTGTTCCGTCACAGGCTGACTACACACAGCAGAGTGACTGTGTGTTCCGTCACAGGCTCGTTCCACACAGCAGAGTGACTGTATGTTCCGTCACAGGCTCGTTCCACACAGCAGAGTGACTGTGTGTTCCATCACAGGCTAACTACACACAGCAGAGTGACTGTGTGTTCCGTCACAAGCTAACTACACACAGGAGAGTGACTGTGTGTTCCATCACAGGCTGACTACACACAGCAGAGTGACTGTGTGTTCCATCACAGGCTGGCTACACACAGCAGAGTGACTGTGTGTTCCATCACAGGTCCGCTCCACACAGCAGAGTGACTGTGTGTTCCGTCACAGGCTCGTTCCACACAGCAGAGTGACTGTGTGTTCCGTCACAGGCTCATTCCACACAGCAGAGTGACTGTGTGTTCCATCACAAGCTAACTACACACAGGAGAGTGACTGTGTGTTCCATCACAGGCTGGCTACACACAGCAGAGTGACTGTGTTCCATCACAGGCTGGCTACACACAGCAGAGTGACTGTGTGTTCCATCACAGGTCCGCTCCACACAGCAGAGTGACTGTGTGTTCCGTCACAGGCTGACTACACACAGCAGAGTGACTGTGTGTTCCGTCACAGGCTCGTTCCACACAGCAGAGTGACTGTGTGTTCCGTCACAGGCTCGTTCCACAGAGCAGAGTGACTGTGTGTTCCGTCACAGGCTCGTTCCACAGAGCAGAGTGACTGTGTGTTCCATCACAGGCTAACTACACACAGCAGAGTGACTGTGTGTTCCGTCACAAGCTAACTACACACAGGAGAGTGACTGTGTGTTCCATCACAGGCTGGCTACACACAGCAGAGTGACTGTGTGTTCCATCACAGGCTGGCTACACACAGCAGAGTGACTGTGTGTTCCATCACAGGTCCGCTCCACACAGCAGAGTGACTGTGTGTTCCGTCACAGGCTCGTTCCACACAGCAGAGTGACTGTGTGTTCCGTCACAGGCTCGTTCCACACAGCAGAGTGACTGTGTGTTCCATCACAGGCTGGCTACACACAGCAGAGTGACTGTGTGTTCCATCACAGGTCCGCTCCACACAGCAGAGTGACTGTGTGTTCCGTCACAGGCTCGTTCCACACAGCAGAGTGACTGTGTGTTCCGTCACAGGCTCGTTCCACACAGCAGAGTGACTGTGTGTTCCATCACAGGCTAACTACACACAGCAGAGTGACTGTGTGTTCCGTCACAAGCTAACTACACACAGGAGAGTGACTGTGTGTTCCATCACAGGCTGGCTACACACAGCAGAGTGACTGTGTGTTCCATCACAGGCTGGCTACACACAGCAGAGTGACTGTGTGTTCCATCACAGGTCCGCTCCACACAGCAGAGTGACTGTGTGTTCCGTCACAGGCTCGTTCCACACAGCAGAGTGACTGTGTGTTCCGTCACAGGCTCGTTCCACACAGCAGAGTGACTGTGTGTTCCATCACAAGCTAACTACACACAGGAGAGTGACTGTGTGTTCCATCACATGCTGGCTACACACAGCAGAGTGACTGTGTGTTCCGTCACAAGCTAACTACACACAGGAGAGTGACTGTGTGTTCCATCACAGGCTGGCTACACACAGCAGAGTGACTGTGTGTTCCATCACAGGTCCGCTCCACACAGCAGAGTGACTGTGTGTTCCATCACAGGTCCGCTCCACACAGCAGAGTGACTGTGTGTTCCGTCCCAGGCTGACTACACACAGCAGAGTGACTGTGTGTTCCGTCCCAGGCTGACTACACACAGCAGAGTGACTGTGTGTTCCGTCACAAGCTAACTACACACAGGAGAGTGACTGTGTGTTCCATCACAGGCTGGCTACACACAGCAGAGTGACTGTGTGTTCCATCACAGGTCCGCTCCACACAGCAGAGTGACTGTGTGTTCCGTCACAGGCTGACTACACACAGCAGAGTGACTGTGTGTTCCGTCACAGGCTGGCTACACACAGCAGAGTGACTGTGTGTTCCGTTACAGGCTGACTACACACAGCAGAGTGACTGTGTGTTCCATCATAGGCTCACTACACACCGCACACACTCCAGGGAAGAGCTTCCAACCCTGGCCCCCAAGTGCGGTCATCCCCCCCCCACCTAACCTCGGCCATGCTGGTCAACGACCACCGGCCGACTGTACTCCGGCTTTTCCGGGAGGCACTAACACCCGAACCCCTTCTGTGATTATATTATGGATATCCAGTTCACCTGGATATACAAACACACAAATGAGCAACCCCCCCATGGAGCTGGTCACTGAATCAAGCACGTTTCTGAAGTGAAAACAGGGTTTATGTCAACAAACAAAAGAAGCCACTCACACAATACTGAGGCATGCCACCCCCTGTGCTGTCAGGTTAACATCACCAGACCAAACCAAACTGCAGCACAGCAGTCACAGCAACACCCAGACTGGCTTCTTCCTTCTTGCTGGACCGCGAGGTTTTCAGTCAAATTCTATCCACCGAAGTGCAGGCTCAGCTGAGCTCAGGGGACCTGCTACCAGCCTTCCTACCAGCACTAATCTAACTCAGGTTTCTAATTTGGGAAAAACACTTCTATTGAAGTCACTGCTATGAGCAAAGGGGAGTAAAACCAGGAAACAAAATGTTAAAGGTTAAAATGATTACAAATCATTTAAGCACCCCCCCCCCAACCTGCTAGTTCACCCCACTGGCTCTGACTGTGTCTTAAAGCGCACTGATGTTCACTGTAGCAAACACACAGCCATGGGCACATGGGCCTCAGCACAGGTGTCCGGAGACTCTGAGCAGATGCAGCGACACTACCTTCTACACTGTGAGAACTCACCTGCTGCAGCAAGCAGCTGTCATGGAGTGTCAGTTCCACGTTAACGTTTAAATATGTCAATAATCAGTTGGAAATTTGTGCAGGTTTAAAAAAGGGTTTTAATGTGTCACACAATATATATTCATACACAAAATATGAATTTAAATTCCATTATTCTCAATGAATATTTATGCAAATTTTACTGGGCTACTAAAATATCCAAGGGAAAAAGAAATCAGTTTGTCACAGGGCAAAATGTACACAGGAAATATTCCAGACAAATATACCATATTTGCCCCATAATTTATCATTTTCCCTTGTAAGCCTTTTTTTTTTTTTTTTTTTTGTATTTTTCTGAATTTGGAAACGGGGAGGCAGTCAGACAGACTCCCCGCATGTGCCCGACCGGGATCCGCCCGGCACGCCCACCAGGGGGCGATGCTCTGCCCATCTGGGGCTTCGCTCTGCCGCAATCAGAGCCATTATAGCGCCTGGGGCAGAGGCCATAGAGCCATCCTCAGTGCCCGGGCCATCTTTGCTCCAATGGAGCCTCGGCTGCAGGAGGGGAAGAGAGAGACAGAGAGGAAGGAGAGGGGGAGAGGTGGAGAAGCAGATGGGCACTTCTCCTGTGTGCCCTGGCTGGGAATCAAACCCGGGACTCCTTCACGCCAGGCCGACACTCTACCACTGAGGCAACCGGCCAGGGCCACTTGTAAGCTTTTTAAAGAGGAATTATGATGCAAGTTTAATATCCACTTGGTTTCTAAGAATGGTATTATTTAAGTAGATTCTATTTGACATTTTAAAACTACCAAGACCAAAAAATGCAATATTTATCCTCTCATTCAACAAAAATGTATTAAATATGGATTGCAAGTATTTTCTGACTTTGGAAAAAAAAATTTAAATGGATCAGTAGTTTCTTACTATCCATTTCTCTCCATCGCTAGAGTCATGGTATTTGTAAGCAAAAATTTTTTTCCATGTGCAGTCAGACTTAGCAGAACACTGTCTGTGGTGGCCATGAAGCGGGACCCTCCAGATGTTCACGGACAAGGGAGGCCGTGTCCACACTCTTAGACGCTGTGCGCTTCCTCGTGTGAGCAATGACACTGAATTGAGTGTCGTTGTTAGGACTTGGGTTCTGGACTCTGACCCCACAGGTTTAAGTCCAGGCCCCACAACTTGTCCCTGGAACAAGTTACTTCAAATGACCTGTGTCTGGGCTTGCTTTCCTGTGAGACAGGACAGTACAACTTTTATAGGAGTGACCGTGACTGGCAAATGCTCTGATCATGTGACACACGTACCACAGTGCCCAGCACAGATAGTGTTTAACAACCACTAGCTCTTCCTCTAGCTTGTCATTGCCACACAATGACTTATTTCTCTCCAGGACCCACTCTCATAAACAATACATCAATGTTTTATCAACACGTGACCAGGAACTGACCCATCAACAAACAAGGTGGTACACGGTTTCATTCCCCTCCAGGCATTTACACTTAAAAATAAGTTTGTTAGCAAACACGAATCCGCAAGTAGCAAAATACACAGGACTAATGCATTTGAACTGGGCAATTTCTATTTCCCTCTGTCAGCTATGTGCTTGACCTACTGCCAGTGGGGACAATGTGGGGGACAGCCTGTGAGGGGGAGTCAGCTGGTTAACGGGACTCTGGGGACTGGGGCTTGATATCAGAAAAACAGGCAAAAGTAAATGGCCATTCTACGTATCAATAAAAATGATATATAAATTACAACTGAAAAATTCTGCACATAACTGCTACAAAAATATTAATTATACAGCACAGGAAAACAATTGGTTCAAGGGCTGAACACGGGAGTAACTAGTGAGAAACAATGTTTCTATAAAGAAAATTTTAAAACGATAAAGATGACAATGTGCTTCAAGTGCACTCTGGGAAGAATGTAATAAACAAGGGTGTGCTCTATATTAACAAAGACTTTATTTTTTATTTATTTATTTATTTTTTTTCATTTTTCTGAAGCTGGAAACAGGGAGAGACAGTCAGACAGACTCCCGCATGAGACCGACCGGGATCCACCCGGCACGCCCACCAGGGGCGGTGCTCTGCCCCCCAGGGGGCGATGCTCTGCCCATCCTGGGCGTCGCCATATTGCGACCAGAGCCACTCTAGCGCCTGAGGCAGAGGCCACAGAGCCATGCCCAGCGCCCGGGCCATCTTTGCTCCAATGGAGCCTTGGCTGCGGGAGGGGAAGAGAGAGACAGAGAGGAAAGCGCGGCGGAGGGGTGGAGAAGCAAATGGGCGCTTCTCCTGTGTGCCCTGGCCGGGAATCGAACCCGGGTCCTCCGCACGCGAGGCCGACGCTCTACCGCTGAGCCAACCGGCCAGGGCAACAAAGACTTTAAATGCAGAAACTAGACTGTGTCCCGTCCCGACACAAGAGAGGAGGGTGCGTGTCTGGAGCAGAGCAAGGAACATGGAGAGGAAATAAAACCCCGTGGGCATGAACACGAGATAAAGGGGCCACTTGACACCAATGAGGCAAAGTGTGGATTATTCAATAAATATTGAGAAATAACCATGGGAGGGGGAGTTAGATCTTATGTCAGTATTTATTCTGAAATACGTTCCAAATGGATTAAAGATTTAGATTTTATAGGAAGTAAAATGACAAAAATAGTTCCATATAAATCTGATGATTTTTGTTCCATTTCTTTAAAAAATGACATTGAAATTTTGATGGGAATTGCATTAAATTTGTATCATATATCGCTTTGGGTAATATAGTCATTTTGACTATATTTATTCTTCCTATCCAGGAACAAGGAATATCTTTCCATTTCATTATATCTTTTTCGATTTCCCTTAACAATGCTTTGTAGTTTTCATTATATAAGTCCTTTACATTCTTTGTTATGTTTATTCCTAGGTATTTCTTTTTTTGTTGTTGCAAACATGAAGGGGATTATTTTCATTGTTCACAGTGACCAAGACATGGAAACAACCAAAAAGCCCTTCAATAGATGATTGGATAAAAAAGCTTTGGTACATATATACTATGTAATACTACTCAGCCATAAGAAATGATGACATCAGATCATTTACAACAACATGAATGGATTTTGATAACATTATACTGAGTGAAATAAGTAAATCAGAAAAAACTAAGAACTATATGATTCCATGCATAGGTGGGACATAAAAATGAGACTCAGAGACATGGACAAGAGTGTGGTGGTTACTGGGGGGAGGAGGGAGGAAAGAGTGGGGGGAAGGAAAGAGAGGGAGGGGGAGGAAGGGGGAAGGGAGGGGCACAAAGAAAATCAGATAGAAGGTGACAGGAGACAATTTGACTTTGGGTGATGGGTGTGCAACATAATCAAATGTCAAAGTAACCTGGAGATGTTTTCTCTGAACATATGTACCCTGATTTATCAATGTCACTCCATTTAAATTAATTTTTAAAAATGAAAAAAAATAAATGACAAAAATACCAGAAGGTAGTAGAAATGTTCCCATAAGCCTGAGGTACAAAGATAGGATACTAAAGCCAGAATTCACAGACATATATTTATCCTCAAAACAAATCAGTAAGTAAAGTTAAAAGATAAACAAGAATTTCACAAAGTAGAAGATACAAATGTATAACTACAGTCTGGGGCAAAAGAGGTTTACAGTTGTTCGTATGGAAAATAATACAATAATTAATAAATAATAAAAGAATAAACCCTTCTGCATACTCACCGCTGTCAACCTGCTGCCCACCCACACAAGAATGTTCCGTCTCACTATTAACCGCTCGGAAGGGCTTCGCTAACACTGGCGATGCTGCCACCACGGGAAATGCACAGACAGAGGCAAGCAGCCACAGAAGAGCGTGCTCCCGGATGGCCAGTGAGCGTGGGCACAGTGCACGGAGTCGCTCAGGGGTCTTGCGTAATAGACCCTGTGCCAGAGGCCTGTGGCAGCGGGAACGAGTCACTTCTGCAGGCTATGCAACCTGCTGTGCTAGATGGGGAGCCTGGGGAAGGTCTCCTCCTCAGGAAGCTCTTCCTGAGCACGGGCACCGTGTCCTGGTGCAGCATAGCCCCCTGCACCACTGTGAGAACAGAGGTACCCATAATATGACAGGTGTCTGTGGCTCCACTGCCCCTGAGGTCTAGGGACACACTGCTGTTTCTTGCACCATGCTTATCGTGTGGGCACATGGTTAGCGCCCCAGGGGCACAGGGTTGGAGCCACACGGGCACATTGTTGGAACCACTAGGCACACGGTTGGAGCCACAGGGCACAGGGTTGGAGCTGTGTGGGCACAGGGTCATGGGCACAGGGTCAGAACCCTGTGGCCACAGGGTCAAAGCCATGTGGGCACAGGGTCGTGGGCACAGGATCAGAGCCGCACATGCACAGGGTTGTGGGCACAGGGTCAGAGCCGCGTGGGCACAAGGTTGGAGCCACACGGGTACAGAGTTGGAGCCCCATGAGCACACAGTAGATGTCTGCTGCATCTCTAGTAACTTGAGAAGAGGTGGTCAACAGTCTCCAGGGGGCTTGCACTGCCCACAGTCATGTCCTTGGCATGGCAGGCAGTGACCTTGACTATTTGTTTCCAATAGGTCCAGTCTCTTCGCTAGCCATACCCAAGGACCGGCGACACTTACTTCACCCCCATTGGCACCAAGCACGGCCATGACTACACCTCCTGCTGAGACTGCCTGTCCTCTGCCTTGTACCAACACCTTCCCTCCCATGCTCCCCTGTCTACCGCACGGCCAGCCCGCAGCTGCCCACGGGCTGAAGCATGTCCAGCGCCACCCGTTTGGCTCTGCCCTCCGTGTGTGTCACCATGAGAGCACGGTCACCCACAGCGGACCCCCTCCGCGCCCACACTGAGGGGTCCGGGAAGGCAGCGGCTGCTGTGTCTGGAGTTACAGCTCAGACACAGGGCAGTCAGGCAGAAACTATCCGTTAGTATCACTGAAAAATCATTCGGGTACTTGCTTTAACAAACTGGGAACCACAGCGATGAAACATTTATAGGAAAACTGTGTAACATTTTGCATTCAGACCTCACCTGAGAGAAACTCTGGGGGCTGTGCATTTGCAGGCTCTGCGGTAAGGAAAGTGGGCGCATGTTTTGTGACTGAGGTTTCCCACACGGAGGTAGGTAGACCTGAGGAGAGGAGGAGCAGAAGGTGTAGGGGACAGGGGGTGTCCCCACCCTGGGAGAGAGGTCAGCCCCAGCGGCAACGCTGTCCATGCTCTGCCTGCTGTCTGGCAGCCAGACAGGTGCCGCCAACATGCACACGTTGCCACATGCACGGTAACATGTCTAAGGTACCCACTAAAATAACAAAAAAAAGGAATGCATACATGGAAAGCGCAGAGTGAGGGAAAATCCCTTTAAATCTCAGAGGACACAAGAAAGCACGGGAGAAACCCAGAACAGACATGAGAACTAGAAATCCAAACTAAAATGGCAGAACTTACTGAGCAAACACTGCTGCACTGGTTCACGTGCTGCAGAACCAGGCGGGGTCGTGGAACAGCAGGCAGAGCCACACGCACACACTGAGCTGCACGCAGCTGTCGACAGGAAAAGCTGAACAGAAGAAGGTGCCGGGTGAATGCTGAGCCCACCTGAGGAGGAGCCCTTGTGGGAGGCAGAGGAGACCTTCAGGCAAAAACATGCCAGGCAACGCTCGCTACATGTCGACAAAAGTTCAATTTACCAGGAACATAGAAGAATTCTAAATGTGGCTCCAGCTAACAACAAGCATGAAAATACAAGAAGTAGAGAAAAAAAGAAGAAATCAAATCCATAATTTAAGTGAAAACATCAACACCCCCTCTCAGTATTCGGTAAACAAATGGGTAAGGATGTAGGTTGTGGAAAGCTCACAATAAGCTTACTCTAATCAACCCCCATAGAACACAGTACCAAAATAGGTAAATATGGTCTCTTTGCTCACATGGAACGTTTATAAAAATGTCCCTTCACTACACCAAAGGCAAGCTTTAACAAACTGCACAGAATTGGCTCATTTAGATTGTAGCCTCCAACCACAGTGTGATCGAATTAATCATAAAGCAGGAAAATAAAATGACCCACAAACATCAGGAAGTGCAAGAGCAAGTTAAAATAACCCAAGATTAAAGAATAAATCAAAAAAAGAAATCGAAAATATACTGAACTGAGATATTTAAAAAATTCTAGATCAAACTTGTAAGGTGCAGCCAAGGCATCACTTAGAGGGAAACTCAGGCCCTTTCATATCTGTGCCTCTACAGAAGAGAAATCAGAGGAGTGATGTAGCATCTGACTTAAGAAATAAAAAAGGACAAAAGGAAACAAACAAACAAAAAGAATAGTAGGGACCGTGAATGATGCTCAAAGCTATTGTTTCAAAATTAACAAACCACTCTCAAGAAGACAGAAGGATGGCGCAGAGGGATGAAAAGGGACAGAGAGCACCCTGGCTCAGAGGACAGGCCTCACCTAAGATGGCGCCCTAGAACCCACATGCCACTCAGCGCATGCCACCAACGCAGCTTCCTGGTGGGATCCCAGACTCTGTTTTAATAGAGACTTGACAAATGGAAATTCTTTTAAAAAGTCAGTGCTATCTTCTAATGCAGAATCAAATGCTTATGGATTCACCGTTCCCTTTCTCAAATATACTTTCCCAAGTCAGAGGCACACACACCCTCAGGTATCCCTGAGCTGGTCACCTCGTGCATACGCTGGACAGTGTCACAGGACCATGGGGACAGTGCTGCCTAAAGTTCCCTACCTAGTGAAGAACACTCACTTACCCAGAATGTTCGCAATTGATGAGCAATATTAAGTATAATTTGTAAAAAAAAAAAAAAAAAAAAAAAATTAAAGGAACTTATTTTAAAGTTTTAGTTTAAGGAGGCAAGAGTTTAAATGCAGAATTATGTTTTTGGATCAGAAGTGTGAATGCACAATTACATTCAAATAAGTGAATGGCTATGATAACCACACACACACACACACACACACACAATAAGGCGATCTATGCTCAAGGTTTTTAATCTCATTAGTAAAAATAAATATTCCAAATAGCTTATCACTTTGTAAAATACATCCCAAGGAAAATAACTAAAACTACCCATCATGAAAATATGCCAGCTAAGTCTGGGACAGGCTCTGGGCTGCACTGGCGTGTTCAACATAAAACCTGATACAAACAAGAGATGTTGGGGGGGACAAAAAGAGGTCAAGTTCTTTTGTTTTAAGAGACCAGAAATGCAACAGAAACCAAATATAATAAAAAATGAAAATTCAGGTACAGGAATTATGCATTTCACACTGAATAATTATTTCTGTGCTGCCTGTAAATCCTCCCTGGTAAGCTCCGCATCTAAAGCTCACCGAACTGCCAAGGGGTAAACTCAGCCCCATCCATCAACCGCCACTTGACAAATACATTCCATAATAGAAGTTTATTTTTATGGGAGGCTGAATCAAGGACTTTCCCATGCATACAAAAACTTGTCAAAATTATTTATGAGTCTTGCTGAGACACACAATATGTCATATCAAACTCCTACTTTCCTCCCGAGCTCAGACTGTCAATATCACCGCTATCAATAAGTCCGGCCGGCTGGTAGCGGCCCGGGGGCGAGGTCACTGTCTCCCTGCCAGGCCAGAAGTGCCTCTGGCCGCATGCACTGGAGGGGAGGCCTGTCACCACCTCCATGAGGTATCCTTCAGGCAGGCGCTCGGGACGGCACCCAGAGACTCTGCTGCATAGAGCAAAATGGAAACACATGCTTGAACACTCACAGCCAATGAGGGTGCAAGAACAACAGAAATAACGGCAGATAGCCCATCTTCCATTCTGCACATGGAATATCAGTTAAAACTGATGAGACAAGCACAGGGACACCGTGACAGCTCCCGTCCGTCAGCACATCCGTCTGTGAGGCTGCTTCCGAGCTGTGAGGTTGGTGGTGTGCTCGGGTGCAGAGCCAGGCAGGAAGCATGTGGGCCGTTTTATTTCACGAGCCATGAGTCAGGCCTTTCACTGCTGACTTGTCACTGTCCCCAACCCAAGCGCTCACTGAAACTAACAGAACATGGAGATTGATCCCGGAGAGGGTTCCAGCAAGCGGAGAATGTGTTTCTGCTTTCCGGCGCCAGGGGACAAAGACACCACATTCTCCGCAGGTGGCCTGGGAACCAGTCAGACACAGCGAGAGGGCACGGGTGCCACAGTGTTCCACTGCAGAGCAGGGCGTAGCGGGAACGGCCAGGGAGCCCAGAGCCGACCATGAGCCCGACGGCCAGACCAGCAGCACATGGGGGGGAGGGCCCAGGGGCTGGGCAGTGTGAAAAGGGGCTGTGTTTCTCAACACGGGGGAATGCAGCCCTGCAGTCCAATGCTCGGCTCGTGCTGCCCACGTGGGCTGGGGAGGTGAGCACCGCCAGGAACCCCGTCCAGGCACCGCTGCTGCGGCCAGCTCAGCTGCCCCCTGGGACACTCTGTCCAGGGGCCTGGTCTCAGGTCAGACGACCGGTCACGTGAACCCGTGCCCACCTCACATGCTAACAGACGGTATCCACATGTGACCACAGAATAATGCACAGTGCGGGAAACAGCGTCGGCCCCTGGGCTGAGCAGCCAGTTGGGCCGCGCGTCACCCTGTGACGCTGGGAACGTGTGAGGTCGCTCCTGAAGGTGACTTACCGTCACTGCTTCTGGTGTACAAAATGAACTTTTAACTTGGTTTCCCAGAATGCCTAGATTTAATACTTCAAAAAAAAGGTAGAGTGACAGACATCGACCTTTTTCTGCAGAAACATGGCAAAGAACACCAGCAAGGGGACACAGGGGACAGGACTCCCTTAAAGCAAGTCCCTTCTCTGGCCTCCCCGGCCTCTGTGAGTGAAGTCAGCACAGCACACGGGCCCCTGCAAGGCCCCACGAGCCTGCCCAAGTGCTGCACGCAGTTCTGTCCGTTCACCACGTAAGACAGGCCCCTGGAAGGAAAGAGGCAGTGGAGCCACAGCGTGACTTCCACGTGTGGCCCGGAGCTGTCCAGCAGGCTGAGTCCCTGGGGTGCATCCTGGGTGCAGAGGGAGGGGCCCCAACCCGAGAAGCCAGGCTGAATCTGTGCTCGCCCGTCACTCACTGGCGGGGATGGCTCCTCCCTGTGCCCAGGACAGCAGCTACGCAGATGATTACTGCATGCAGCTGACATCCTCAGGAAAGCCAGACTTCTTTTCAAAAACACTGACTTGATGGTGCTGACCCAGGGCGCTACGTCTACCACTTTCAGATAAAACAAAACAGGCTGGAGGTTTTGTACAGGCCGGAGGTTTGGGTCCCCACACTGAGCATGAACTGCTGTGCTGATGTCAACAGATGAGGCTGAATCTCCCATCAACTGGAAGCCACGGATCTCTCTCTCCTCCATCTACAACACTTTCATGCATTCTTTCCTTTCTAAGGGAAGGGGTGCTGAGGCCAAGGGCTGGTGGGGAAGAGTCCAGGTCCCAGGCCTGTAGGTGACTGGGAGACACTAAATGCTCCCTGCTCCTTCCTCCTGCTTCTCGCCTCCTCCCAACACCAAGGGCCGCCCCAAGGCCCGTGGAGGGGCCCCGTGAGGGTGGGTGAAATGGGACAGGACAGGCACAAGGGGGGCCTGGGTGACTAGAACAATGGCATGCAAGCATTCTGAACTGGATGACTTACACTGGGGACAAAATACTGTGTTTGTTTGTTTGAGAGGTGGGCAGGCTGTGGGAGGCAGAAACAATGTTACGGGAAGAAGATACACCGAATCCAGTGTTGCAACTGAAACAACGTGCACACCTCCCCCTTCATAGTTGAGAGGGACAGGAAAGGCCAGCACTGTCACCTCCCTTCCTTAACTAGCGAGGTAGCTAAGCCCCAGCCTTCCCCATGTACAAACTGCACTGAACTCAGCGATTCCATCAGCGCAGTCAGTCGGAACGACCCGTCCATGGGACTGCAAGGCGCCCAGGGAAGGAACTCCAAGTGGACAGTCACAGTTCTCTTTCCCCTTCTTCCTCCCCAAGAGGCCATTCCCCCCAGCCACACACACTGGCAAACGCTTCTCTCTGCCCCTGGGCAGCCCTGTGAGGGATGCTGCAGGACGGGCAGTCACCCTGGAGCCCACAAAAGCCCCTGAGCGCAAGGCCCCTGCGAGGGCCGAATCCGATCATTCGCTGATTGTTGAGCTGGTGGAGCTCATGTCGCTGGTTATAAATTGATAATCTGAATTAATTCATTCAAGCCGAAGTTGACTGTGGAACTCCTGGAGTGCTTGTGCCCATGCTCCCCCCACTGCTCATGGAGTCCTCTGCGCCCTCATGCCCATGCTCCCCCCACTGCTCACGGAGTCCTCTGCGCCCTCACGCCCATGCTCCCCCCAACTGCTCACGGAGTCCTCTGCGCCCTCACGCCCATGCTCCCCCCACTGCTCACGGGGTCCTCTGCGCCCTCACGCCCATGCTCCCCCCACTGCTCACGGGGTCCTCTGCGCCCTCACGCCCATGCTCCCCCCAACTGCTCACGGAGTCCTCTGCGCCCTCACGCCCATGCTCCCCCCACTGCTTACGGGGTCCTCTGCGCCCTCACGCCCATGCTCCCCCCACTGCTCACGGGGTCCTCTGCACCCTCATGCCCATGCTCCCCCCACTGCTCACGGAGTCCTCTGCGCCCTCACGCCCATGCTCCCCCCACTGCTCACGGGGTCCTCTGCACCCTCATGCCCATGCTCCCCCCACTGCTCATGGAGTTCTCTGCGCCCTCACGCCCATGCTCCCCCCAACTGCTCACGGAGTCCTCTGCGCCCTCACGCCCATGCTCCCCCCACTGCTCACGGAGTCCTCTGCGCCCTCACGCCCATGCTCCCCCCAACTGCTCACGGAGTCCTCTGCGCCCTCACGCCCATGCTCCCCCCACTGCTCACGGGGTCCTCTGCGCCCTCACGCCCATGCTCCCCCCACTGCTCACGGGGTCCTCTGCACCCTCACGCCCATGCTCCCCCCAACTGCTCATGGAGTCCTCTGCACCCTCACGCCCATGCTCCCCCCAACTGCTCACGGGGTCCTCTGCGCCCTCACGCCCATGCTCCCCCCACTGCTCACGGGGTCCTCTGCACCCTCACGCCCATGCTCCCTCCACTGCTCACGGAGTCCTCTGCGCCCTCATGCCCATGCTCCCTCCACTGCTCACGGAGTCCTCTGCGCCCTCATGCCCATGCTCCCTCCACTGCTCAGGGAGTCCTCTGCACCCTCATGCCCATGCTCCCTCCACTGCTCACGGAGTCCTCTGCGCCCTCATGCCCATGCTCCCTCCACTGCTCACGGAGTCCTCTGCGCCCTCATGCCCATGCTCCCTCCACTGCTCACGGAGTCCTCTGCGCCCTCACGCCCATGCTCCCTCCACTGCTCACGGGGTCCTCTGCGCCCTCACGCCCATGCTCCCCCCACTGCTCATGGAGTCCTCTGCGCCCTCACGCCCATGCTCCCCCCAACTGCTCACGGGGTCCTCTGCACCCTCATGCCCATGCTCCCCCCAACTGCTCACGGAGTCCTCTGCACCCTCACGCCCATGCTCCCCCCACTGCTCACGGGGTCCTCTGCGCCCTCACGCCCATGCTCCCCCCACTGCTCACGGGGTCCTCTGCTGGAGTGCTTGTGCCCATGCTCCCTCCCACTGCTCACGGAGTCCTCTGCACCCTCATGCCCATGCTCCCCCCACTGCTCACGGGGTCCTCTGCTGGAGTGCTTGTGCCCATGCTCCCTCCCACTGCTCACGGAGTCCTCTGCACCCTCATGCCCATGCTCCCTCCACTGCTCACGGGGTCCTCTGCGCCCTCCTGCAGGTGGGGACAGCTGGGTCAGGTGACCTGCCAGCTCATTAGAGCCATTCCATGCCCCTTCTGGTAAATGATATTAAGTTGAAATGTCCTAATGTTGATTTTTTTTTTTAACTTTATGACAGAAATAACCTAATTTGTAACACAAAATAACAATCTCTTTGGATTACTTTGCCTTGTTAAAATATTTTATGCATTTTTCATTTACACAAAGGTAATGGAAAAACTACTTAAACTATTTGTTATTTAAGCCGCAAGAGGTATGTTACTGGAAGTCTGATTGTTACAAAAATGATTGTCTCTTCATAGTCTTTACTTTATATCTGTAATAAAAGGTGGACAATTCAATTCATCGGTTAGTAAATAAAGTAGGACGGCTCTTTCATTGTATTTTCTCTGCATTGCTAGAACTGAAATCAGATTGCTTTTTAAATTCATTTAGAAATAGGATTCATTATTTTCCTTTCCTTTTTCCAATTGAAAATGTCTAATGTCCATTTAGAACCTCCCATTTTCTTCATCAACAGGAGATGTAACCTAATTCTAAATCCCATATTAAAAGAATCATTTTCCAAGCTATTCTGTCCCTTGTGTACTGAGGTTGAAGACTGAAATCGGAGTACCTGCTTTTGTTCATGAGACTATTAAATGCTCACTTCTAGTAACCTCCTGATTTCATATCTCTTTCCTAAATAAATTTTAAAATAAAAATACCTGGAACGCCAGATCAACAGAGGGAAACTTGTCATAAAATCTGTGAGAAGACTGGAGGTAGCCAGTCATTTTTATTGCTGTCCTCAGTGACTGGTGTTTCTCAAATCAAGGACGGTGATCAGCAAAGCTCCAAATTCTCCTTTTCTTCAAATACTGACACTTGCAGAACTACACTCATCACTGTTCGGCCTTAAAAGCCAGAACTGTTAAAAACTGAGAAAACGCTGGTTGGTGTGCCTTTCTAATAGGCACACCTGGCAGCAGAGGTTTTAAGCAGGCTGGTCAACATAGAAGAACCACTTGCTTTGTAAACACTTTAGTGCTAAACATTACTTGTTTGGTATTAACAATGAGCTTGTGTACTTTTCTAAATACTGTCCTTACTAGCACCGAACTTATCCTGTGCTAAATAAAAAAATGTCTAAGGACCCTATTTATATCACAGTAGTTTAAAAATAGTATTTTACCATATTAGGCATAAATGAATTTATAATCCTATAGCTACATATTTTTGAAAAATTAATTTTTACTTTGGGGTGCATATCTTGTGATGAAAATAACACGATCACTCCCTCCAAATGCATGTGGCACTTTGATCTAGTGCAGTTTCCCCAAGAAAAGAAGGAAGAAGCCTCAGCATCTCTGAGCTGGGAGCGGCGTGTGTCCCGGGGTCCATCCCACTGAGGCGTCTCCCGCCTGACCCCTCCTGGAGGCCCTCCTCCAGACCAGTGCAGAATTCATCGACAATTCTCTGAAAACCTTAACCTAGATGGCGGCAACCAGAGCGCAGGACAGCACAGGAGACGGAGACGGAGGCAGAGGGACAGGAGCGCAGAGGCCTCCGCGGCGAAACCTCTCAAGCAGCGCAGTGCACGCTCAGGCCATGCACGGCAGTGTCTTCAATGGTGTAACAACACCTGTATCCTCAATCCCGACTCGCTCTTCAAACCTGCCCACGCAGACTGCAACCCAGGCCAAGACGCAGTCCCTGTCGTCCAACCAATGTCCACCGGGTAGAGTCCTGGCCAGCCTGGGTGTGGGTGTGCCTTCCATGCTGGGATCCTATGTGACCCCTCATCTCCCACCCCCGAGCCCACAAAGCCTGCCTCCCTCCATACGTATTCCCAGTCACTGAGCTCTGCTGCAAGGTCCTTCCCCAGAGTCGGCCTTCAGTGGACACTCAGAGCAGCAACTGCACCGCCTCACAGCACTTTTCACAGAAGAGGTCAGACAGGAAAACCCCACGTGCCCTGATAAATGAGACCCCAACACGTTCTCAGGGAGGACGAGCACACAGCCCAGCTCCTCCTCTGAGTGCTCCTCAGTCCGGGGGCTCCACGGCCTTCCTGTTGGCGCAGCTGATAGTCAACAGCTAACCGCTGTGCTCATTGCCCATACACAGCTCGGCTCCATCTTCACCTCCGCCCCCAATTCCTGTTCACACCCCGTTCCCTGCTGGCTCGTCCACTCCGATGAGAACTCCCCCACAGCCCTGCCTCTGATCCCCCTTTCCACTGGGGCTCCATGCCACTGCTAACTCGAGAACGGTTTCCTGACCGAGGACTCCGTGCCAAGTGAGGTGTGAGGCACCAGTGCCACTGACAACTTAACCACGTCTGGTATTGCACGCTCACCCACTGTGTGCCCGAGCCCTGACCCCTGCAACGCCCCCTGCCCTGCTCACCCACTGTGTGCTCGAGCCCTGACCCCCGCAACACCCCTGCCCTGCTCACCCACTGTGTGCTCGAGCCCTGACCCCCGCAACACCCCTGCCCTGCTCACCCACTGTGTGCCCGAGCCCTGACCCCGCAACACCCCTGCCCTGCTCACCCACTGTGTGCCCGAGCCCTGACCCCTGCAACGCCCCCACCCTGCTCACCCACTGTGTGCCCGAGCCCTGACCCCTGCAACACCCCCACCCTGCTCACCCACTGTGTGCCCGAGCCCTGACCCCTGCAACGCCCCCTGCCCTGCTCACCCACTGTGTGCCCAAGCCCTGACCCCTGCAACGCCCCCACTCTGCTCACCCACTGTGTGCCCAAGCCCTGACCCCTGCAACGCCCCCACCCTGCTCACTCACTTGTGCCCGAGCCCTGACCCCTGCAACACCCCCACCCTGTTCACCCACTGTGTGCCCGAGCCCTGACCCTTGCAACGCCCCCACCCTGCTCACCCACTGTGTGCCCAAGCCCTGACCCCTGCAACGCCCCCACTCTGCTCACCCACTGTGTGCCCAAGCCCTGACCCCTGCAACGCCCCCACCCTGCTCACCCACTGTGTGCCCAAGCCCTGACCCCTGCAACGCCCCCACTCTGCTCACCCACTGTGTGCCCAAGCCCTGACCCCTGCAACGCCCCCACCCTGCTCACTCACTTGTGCCCGAGCCCTGACCCCTGCAACGCCCCCACCCTGCTCACTCACTTGTGCCCGAGCCCTGACCCCTGCAACACCCCCACCCTGTTCACCCACTGTGTGCCCAAGCCCTGACCCCTGCAACGCCCCCACCCTGCTCACCCACTGTGTGCCCAAGCCCTGACCCCTGCAACGCCCCCACCCTGCTCACCCACTGTGTGCCCAAGCCCTGACCCCTGCAACGCCCCCACCCTGCTCACTCACTTGTGCCCGAGCCCTGACCCCTGCAACACCCCTGCCCTGCTCACCCACTGTGTGCCCGAGCCCTGACCCCTGCAACGTCCCCACCCTGCTCACTCACTGTGTGCTTGAGCCCTGACCCCTGCAACGTCCCTGCCCTGCTCACTCACTGTGTGCCCGAGCCCTGACCCCTGCAACGTCCCTGCCCTGCTCACTCACTGTGTGCTTGAGCCCTGACCCCTGCAACGTCCCTGCCCTGCTCACTCACTGTGTGCCCGAGCCCTGACCCCTGCAACGTCCCTGCCCTGCTCACTCACTGTGTGCTTGAGCCCTGACCCCTGCAACGTCCCTGCCCTGCTCACTCACTGTGTGCTTGAGCCCTGACCCCTGCAACGTCCCTGCCCTGCTCACCCACTGTGTGCCCGAGCCCTGACCCCTGCAACGTCCCCGCCCTGCTCACTCACTGTGTGCCTGAGCCCTGACCCCTGCAACGTCCCTGCCCTGCTCACTCACTGTGTGTTTGAGCCCTGACCCCTGCAATGCCCCACCCTGCTCACCCACTGTGTGCTTGAGCCCTGACCCCTGCAATACCCCTGCCCTGGCCTGAGGCTTTAAAGATGCAGAATTCCTGAAATCCTAAAATGATTTCTCTGAAATTTCTATCTCAATCATTTTTGTGGTTCCTCTCATTGATCTCTTCGGAGGAAATCTGCATGATTTTCACCAAATAATACCTTGACCCAATTTGGTTTCTGTTTATTTTTCGTAACTTATTAACCAGAAATAATGTCAAAGTTACAATTTGCAAGCAATGACACAAAGTGCCCCCCTTCTGCTTGTCTTCCTCCTTCCCATAAGTGTTTTGCTACAATTGCTTTATCTACTCTCTGTACATACACATTGCTTTTCTTTTATAAACCATTTGAGAGCAGGTTGTAGAACTAATGCTCCTAACTTCTAATTATTTCATTGTGAGCTTCTTAAGAACAGGGGCTTTCTCTAAAAATTGTATCAAATGCTCTGGTATTCTCTTTTATAGGAAAACAAACCAGCCAACCCACAAGACTCCCAACCATAAACAGACCAACAGACACACACATACAAAATAAAAAGATCCTGAACCAGGACCCACTGCAGTCTATGGGCCACAACAACAGACCGGCAATCTCCTCCTTCGTGTTGAACAGTCCCCACTGTTTCCTGAGCCACACGGCTCTTGCCCTTTATGGAGAGCACGGCCCAGTCACTGAGCAGCGTTCTCCATGTGGGTTTACCTGACGTAAATGGCTTTCTACACCCTACACCCACAAAGCATCCTTCACTCATTGCAAATGTTTAAAACCCAGCTCAACACACATCTTCCCCAAGAGTTCTGCTCTGGCTTGGGAGCCCTGCTGGCTGCTATTTCCCTGCGGAGTATTTTGTGTCTCATTGGTTTTTAAAAACCAACTTTATAGAGGAATAACTTAAGTCAATGAATTAGATATACTTTCTATGGGTGGTTCAACAAGTTTGACAAACACATGCCTCCCTTGTAGCCCCCACTAAAAATAAGAGAGAGAATGATCTCCATGACCAGAACAGCTCCCCTGTGCCCCGTCCCTGGCCAGGACACACGGGGCTGGAGGACGTCACTCCCAGGGAGGACAGCCTGCGACCGAACTCACAGGAAACGGAACCGCGCAGGACGTGCTCCCTGTGCCTGCCGAGTACTGTGCCGCTTTACGGATGGCCTGCCTGCTCACCCATCTGTTGGTGGGTGCTGGGGCTGCTTTCGGCCCCGGGCTATTGTGAGCAGGGCTATCAGAAACACTCACAGATAAATCTTTGTATGGACATATGCTTTTATTCCTCCCGGGGAAATGCCTGGCAGCGGGGTAGCTGGGTCATATGGTAAGTGTATGCTTACTTTTTAGATTTTATAAGAAATTGTTAAACTGTTTTTGCAAACTGGCTGTACCACTCATCCCCCCCCCCCAAGCAATGCATGACAACCCCAGATGTGCCCTATCCCACCAACATTTGGCATTCCCAGCCTTTTCTATGTTAGCCATTCTAGAGGCTCAACAGTGGCACATCGTTATGGTTTTAATTTGCATTTCCCTGGTGATGGGTGCATTTGAGCATCATTGCATGTGTTTTGGGGTCATCTGAATATCTTCTTTCACACACACACAAAGATAAATATTTATTTGGTCACACACAAAGATAAATATTTATTCGGTCTTCCTCTTTCTTAAAACTGTACTGCAGTTTACACGTTGTGTTTTCTGAATCAAGACCTCTGCCGTGTGCACAGGTGGGCAGCAGACACTTTCTTCAGGTCCATGGTTTGACTTTTTATTATATTTGTAACGGTTCCCCCTGAGCAGCATCAAATTTCTCAGTTTTTGCCCTGGCCGGTTGGCTCAGCGGTAGAGCGTTGGCCTAGCGTGCGGAGGACCCGGGTTCGATT
Organism: Saccopteryx bilineata; assembly: GCF_036850765.1. Taxonomy (NCBI): domain Eukaryota; kingdom Metazoa; phylum Chordata; class Mammalia; order Chiroptera; family Emballonuridae; genus Saccopteryx; species Saccopteryx bilineata. The sequence continues at coordinate 2,989,546 of NC_089500.1, forward strand.
CCCGGCCAGGGCACACAGGAGAAGCGCCCATTTGCTTCTCCACCACCCCCTTCCTCTCTGTCTCTCTCTTCCCCTCCTGCAGCCAAGGCTCCATTGGAGCAAAGATGGCCCGGGCACTGGGGATGGCTCTGTGGCCTCTGCCTCAGGCTCTAGAGTGGCTCTGGTCGCAACATGGCAACGCCCAGGATGGGCAGAGCATCGCCCCCTGGTGGGCAGAGCGTCGCCCCCTGGTGGGCAGAGCGTCGCCCCCTAGTGGGCGTGCCGGGTGGATCCCGGTCGGGCGCATGCGGGAGTCTGTCTGACTGTCTCTCCGTTTCCAGCTTCAGAAAAATGCAAAAAAAAAAAAAAAAAATCTCAGTTTTTATGAAGTCTAACTGATTAGATTCCTTTTCTGAGATGAACTGTGTCCTTAATACGAAGTCGGTGCCTTCACCAAGGTCGAAAAGATTCTCCCCTGTATTCCCTTAGAAATGTTAGTTTTAGTTTTACATTTATGGCTAGAGTCCACGTTAACTTAATCTTTGTGAAGAGGGCAAGGTGAGGGTCAAAGATCACATTTTATTTTTATATTTTTCCTGCCTGGATGGCCAGCTAGTCTGGTGACTGGCTGAAAGACAGCCCGTGGCCCCTGCACCTCTGCAGGTAGCGAGCTGAGCATCTGCATGTGGCCCCACGCACGTCCTCACACACAGACCTCCCTGCAGCCACCGCTGCTGCTCCACAGTGAGTCTGGAGACCCGGCCGGCCGTTTGAGTGCCCCACAGTCTATCCTTTCTCAAGGTGGTTCTGATGATTATATGCATACAGATCTCTTGTATTGGCACATACGTTTTAGAATCAGATAGTAAATTACTACCAAAGTGAGCAGGTCTGCATTTGCAGTCCTTTGTTGCTGATAGGTAAAAATATAATTATGACTGAATTCTGCACACGAACTAGTGTAAGATTCAGTTAATTCACTTATTAGTTCTACAAGCTTACTTGTATATCTTTGATAGTAAAATGCAAATCAACATAACTTTCCTTTTTACTTTTCAAGTTCTATCTCTGGCATATGTGTTGTTTTCATCAAATTTGAAAAAAAATGTTCAGCCATTATTTCCTCACACATCTTTTTCTGTCCCTCCTTTCTCTCCTCTCCTTCTAGGACTCTACAAACACACGTGAGGCCGTGAGTACTATCCCCGGGCCCCTGAGGCCCCGTTCTGTTCTTCCCTTCTGTCTTCTGTCTAAACTTCTGTTTGCATGGCTTTTAGTGCTGTGTTCAAGCTCACTCATCTTCCCTTTTGTTTTCGTCGCATGTAGGAGCCCGCTAAGCCAACCTGGAGAAGCCTTCATGTCCTGTCTCTTCTGTTTTCCAATTCCAGAAGTTCCACCAGCTCTCGTCAACACTTTTCTGTTCCTCCTCCTCTTTGGCCACATTTGTCTTTAAATCCTTGACCAAATCGATGACTGCACTTTCCACATCTCTATCTGCTAACTGCACTGTCCCGATGCTGTCTGGTCTCTTTCTACGTTCTGTTTTCCTCCCGGTTACAGGCCACATTTGGCTACTTCTCCACAAGTCTGGCAACTCTTCACTGCATGACAGCGGTCATAAATACGATGCCGTCGGATGTCTGTTCCTATTGTCCCTGCAGAACGCTGAGGGTGGTTCTGACAGGCGGCCACACCAACCGTGGGTCAGCCGGAGTCTTCCGAGGCTTACTTCTGAGCTTCCTTGGGGGAGATCAGAAGTGGTCTTGTGCCACCCGGGCCATATGTGGACCTGAATCTCTCCAGTCTGCCTGTGGGGCCCTGAGCGGCTCCCTGTCCAGTATGCCCTCTGGAGTTTCCACCACACACATGTGGGTCAGCACTCAGCTGAGTCCCCAGAAGAGCCTCAGCAGATTTGTGGGGCTCACTCTCCATACAGCGTGTTCCTGTTCCGGGGTCCCTGCCGTGTGAACCCCAGACACATGAAGCACCTCAGCTCAAAGCCCTCTCCCTCAGCTGTGGTCAGGGCTCTGCCCCCAGGAAGCAGGACGCATGACCACAGGTGCACTCCTCTCTCACGGTCACAGTCCTCTGTCTATTGTCTGACATCTAAAAACGCTTGCTTCATATAGTTATCTGGTTATTCTATCTTTTCCTCTTTGTTTATTGGTGTGAGGGTGCCTCCCACAGCCATTACTCCTTCATGGGCATGGGTCAAGTCTTCATCTGAATGTTTTATCCATGGATACGGACCAGGTTTTATGTATTTGAGGATTCCACAGAGTACCTTGTACAGAACATCGCGTAGAATCGACATTCAAGCCACAAGTGCTGGCTGTCCCCATCACTGTCTGGTTCGCTTTACCCTGGCGTGGTCCTCGCAGCTGAGCCGGAACCACCTGCTGTAGCACCAGCATTTCTCACAAATGGACCGAGCTGCCACCTGTACGTGCCGAGGGCCAGAGGACCAATGCGGGACCGCCTCTGCGAGCGAGACGCGCCTTTACTGAGAGCTCTAGCGGGCGTGCACCGGCACCGCCCCGACCTCACCCGCCGGGCACTAAGACCTGCAGCTGCACGTGTGCACACGTGGCCTCCCCCCTCACTCCGCTCACGTCACACTGGGGGCACTGCCAGCTCAGGGTATCCAGGGCCAGGCGATACGTGGAGAACTCCCTCGTTTCTTTATGTCTCTGCTCCTAGGTCCCCAAACCCCACAAAGTGCTGGACCTCCCAGCCCCCGCCACTCTTCCCCGTCCTCGCTCCCATAGCACTGCACCTCTCACAAGCTCCACGCTCTGCTCCTTCATCAGCCAAGTGTTTGGTCTCCATCTCCCTCTGGTAGAGACGCTCCACGAGCCAGAGCCTTTGTTTCACTGGTGAAAGTATCCTAGGTACTCAGAAGTAACCAGCGTTGTGCTCAGGACCCTCGTGTTGCATGAATGAATGAGTCTCCTGCAACCGTCACCATGGCTACCACTACAATAAGCACAACTTCGTACTCCAGGTTGCTATGGTCTAGGCGAGAGGAGGTGACAGTCCTAAGACCCAGACTTCCTGCCAGCTCCCCTGGTTTAAAAAAACTCAAGGCCTGGATGAGCTAACTACAGAGGTTCATGTAGAAAAGTGAGGATGGTTCTAGTCTTGTCTTTCAGAACTGCATGGTGAGACTGATCTGAGCCAGGGAATTCTAACAAGGGACTTGGCTTTGAACGCTGAGTTGGGGACGTGTCAGAGAGTTCATGCAGACAAAGTGAGCTAAGTGATACACTGATGGCCACAGTGAAGATTTACTGGGCCCAAAAATGTTAGTGAAATTGCTGAACATAAAGCTCAACTTATTTCACAATGCCCATGGAAGCCCCATTATGGTGAGGATAAAATTTAAAGAATACCCGTTTAATTAGTACCAATATTGAACTTACTGATTTTAGAGAAAAAATATATGTAGGTAAGGTATAATGCTAGCATCCCGTTTTCTTTTTTTTTTTTTTTTTTTGTATTTTTCTGAAGCTAGAAACGGGGAGAGACAGTCAGACAGACTCCCGCATGCGCCCGACCGGGATCCACCCGGCACGCCCACCAGGGGCGAAGCTCCGCCCACCAGGGGGCGATGCTCTGCCCCTCCGGGGGGTCGCTCTGCCGAGACCAGAGCCACTCTAGCGCCTGAGGCAGAGGCCAAGGAGCCATCCCCAGCGCCCGGGCCATCTTTGCTCCAATGGAGCCTTGGCTGTGGGAGGGGAAGAGAGAGACAGAGAGGAAGGAGGGGAGGGGGGTGGAGAAGCAAATGGGCGCTTCTCCTATGTGCCCTGGCCGGGAATCGAACCCAGGTCCCCCGCATGCCAGGCCGATGCTCTACCGCTGAGCCAACCGGCCAGGGCTAGCATCCCATTTTCAACAGAATAATTATCACATGTGACCCATCTTCTCTTCACGGAGAAGTTACTAATCTTAAAAGTATACTTTCTATTATATTTGCATTTCTCTAAATGGTAGTAGTGCCAGAGCATTTGAAACCCCCTCTAGAAGCCACGCATGTTGCAGCAGGCAGGCAGGCCTGGTTAAAACTGGAACCCCGGGATGTTTGAAGGCACTGCGCATTCAACAGACCCCACGTGGAAGTGTGTGCCTGAAAACGGGGGCCTGAGTTGACCCCGGGGTCTCTTCCGCTTCCCTCCTGGTTAGGCCTCCAGGTGTCCCTCCACGTGCTCTCTGCTTCCTGCACGGGAACCTTGTCCCGACTTCTCTGAAGTGCTCTGGGCAGGCACTCGGGGACGAGAACGGGCTCACTGAACACAGTGCACCAGCACCCGAGACACCCCCCCGAGAGTGCGGCATGCGGACACCCTTGGTGTCGTGCCAGCTCCTTCCCCCGGGCTTCTCAGGTGTCATCAATCTTTGGTGACTGGCAGCCCAGCGGCTCCTTGCCTTCCCTGAGCCACAAGCACGCCAGGGCCATCTGTGTCCTGACGCCAGGCGAGGACAGAGCCACATCCCCCTGCCCCGCCAGTTCAGTGACATTCTCTCATGAAATGCACAGGAGAACAGATTGCAGCTCACCCGTAGGGCACACTCACATGTCGCAAAGCTGTATGGTGCACAAGTCTCATCTGGACACAGCGGAGGTCATCCTGGACGGGATGCCGGAGCCAAGAGCTGAGTGTGAGTCTTTGTCATGCGTCTGCTCCAAGGGTGGGCGTGGCATTTCTGAACACTCACAGAAGTTCCCCCTAACTCACTACAGCAAAGTAGGTTCAGGAGGAGCTCAGCCCTACCTGCTGTCGGCTGTGAATGACACATCCGTGGGATATAAAAACTGTGGTTGCGTGTTCCGGAAACCCTGTCAATTCTTTTGCTTTTGAAAGAGATTTCTGTAGTCATACACGCAATTTCAAATGTTTAATAGAATGCAGAAATAGAAAATAATCACAGAATGTCAAAGTGAATCAAATCCACGAATGCAAAGTGGGGGGAGATAAAATTAAGATAAAATCTACTTTAATGACCACAATTTGGTGTGATTTTTTAGATTCCCTTGGCAACTGCCCAGCATAACCCAAACCAGCTGCCCTGAACCTGGCTGAGATTCTGGAAGGGACTAAGCATACACTGGGTGATGACCCTAAGGCTCACAGAGGAGTTAGCTGTTGTGTTTCCAGGGGTCTGGCATTCTCCAGCTCTGGGGACTGCAGACTTCCCTGACACTCACTGCCTTCCCTCAACAGTGAGAATGACAGTAAATCACAGAACCACCAAGACTTTTTCTAAAAGTAATATTTTTGAACTTGGTAAAGCAGAACTTCAAAAAGTTTTAGTTCAGGACCTCAGAAGCTACATAAGGGTAGGTGAATTTATAGGAATATACCATATTAATAATTAAATTTATGGATTCAGCATATAAAAGGTAAAAGTAAAGAAATAAAATTGCTATTGTAGATAAGCACCATTTTTATTTTTTTAATGACTAACAAATACAACTCTAACAGAAACAACAAGTAGGTCGACTCCTGCCATGTGACTTTCTGCTTATGCTTTCTGAATAACCAGTGTGCATTTCACTGTGATATATGTTATATATAGCAAAGGGAGCCCACGTTGTGTTGAGTTTTGACGAACTAGCTTAGTAGCGTAACTACCAACACAATCGAGGATGGGAACATCTCTATTACCCCAAAAACCTATGTGATACTGCCATCAACTCTGTGCCCCATGGTAGTCAGTAACCTTCCATATCCCAGCAATCAAAGACTTGCTGTCTTTCCCTGGGAAATGGCCTTCCAAGGGTCTCCTGTCCATCAAATCATGCCGTTTCCAAATTGTGCCATTTCCGTTTGCACCTGGCTCCTTTCACTCAGAATCGTTTGCGATGTTCATCCGTACTGTCAGCTCTCGCCTCTTCTTGCCAGGTAGCATTCCATCTCCGTAATCTGCTTTTCCAGCCATCATCTGAGGGGTGTTTGTAACTGTCCTGAACAGAGCTGCCGTGAGCATTCCCAGACAAGCCTCTGTGCAGACACACTGCGCTTCCCAAGGGCGCTGTCTTTCCACCCACTCTCTCGGTGGAGAAGGCAGACTCAGACATGGCGCTTGAGCCCCACGCTTTGCATGGACTCTCCCTGAGTTTGGTAATACCATATGACCTGTAACAATAACTCCACCGTTCTCTTCATAGTGTGGCAATAAATTCAACAGACATTGATGATGTTGCTATCAAAGGAGCTATAAAATAAATGTGATCTTAACACCTTTGTACTTATATATCAATAGATTAAAAGCTTGAAAAAATCACTTGTACAGATAAAACCATGTGCTTTCTAGGCAGTATTAGATTCTCAATGTTAAATGCATGTTAGGAATATGCATTTCCAATATATTTGTGGTACTTTATCAGCTACATTGAAATATATATAAATATTAAAAATGTATATATAAATACAGATTTATACATAATAAGATATAATTGAAGTGAGGGAAGTTTGGAGTCTGCCACTTGGTTACTGGTAGCAGCAATGAGAGCAAAGCTTAGACCCGTGTCTCCAGTTAGTCATCACAGTCATTTAAACTAGAGTTGTCTTTTGTAAGAAGCTCACAGAAGTTAACAAGAGGAGTTGAATCTTCCGAAATGTAAATAAAATTTATATTTACTTATAAATTTTTGGTGTTCAGGTTGCCCATCAAGAACAACACAGAGTTGGCCCTGGCTGGGTGGCTCAGTGAATCAAGTGTTGACCCCATGCACCAGAAGTCACTGATTTGACCCCGGTCAAAGCACATATGAGAAATAATCAATGAGGACACAACTAAATGGAATAACTATGTGAAACAGTGAGTTGATGCTTTCTTTCTCTCTCTCTCTCTCTCTCTCTCTCTCTCTCTCAAATCAATGGGAAAACTGGGGAAAAAAGAAAAAGAGCAACATAAGGTTTTAAGACAGTTTATTGGTCGGAAGACTAGACTCCCCTTGTTACTTCTGTGAGCTTCTTACAAAAGACAACTCTAGTTTAAATGACTGTGACAACTAACTGGGGACACGGGTCTAAGCTTTGCTCTCATTGCTACTACCAGTAACCAAGCGGCAGACTCCAAACTTCCCTCACTTCAATTATATCATAAAGACAAAAGGATGTTAAATTCATATGATATAAAAGATATTTACCATTTTAAAGAAAGTTGCATATATAGGCTTAAAATATCAAATCAGTTTTTGAGAAGTTGACTTGTATTTGTACAGTTTCCTTCCTACTCCATTTTCCAGGGAAACTAATTCCCTGTATTAAAGGATATGTGATATTTTTCCAATTTTTCTTGTGAGGTCTTTTTTGTCCTAAACAGGAACATACACATGTTTGAAGTCTATTTTAAGAAAGTTAAAATTATCAGAGTGGTGAACAAAGTAGAATGCTAAACTCTTCATCTAATGGTGTGATTAAAATAAAGAGACCAGTACGATGCCAGGAAAAGGAACCAAAGAGAGAGCATTCTATTATTAGCAAAGGATCTAATCAAAACTGGGCTCAACTATTAAAGTCATATTTAGGTCATAATATATGACTGCCTGTGTTAGGAAAGGTCATTTATATGACTGATAATATATATTCTAAAACATAGTGTAATAGATTTTTCTAAGTTGTGCTGAGGAGTTGCAATAAACAAATACACCTTCACACGTAAACAATTCAACTCTCTTCCATCCAGCATCAACTCCGTGACCTTCAGCAAACTTGAGGCTCTGGCCTGTGGTCCAGTGCCCGCCCGGTCACTGGCTGCCACGGAAGGAGTGATGAGACCACCATGGAGTGTCATGGACCAAACGTTTAATCACATAGGGCTCTCTTCCAAATCCAAACCTAGAATGTCCACTTCCATCCCTACAAACTGCTATGTTTGCACACCTCAGTTCACTTCTATTCCACTTTGGGCATAGCCAACACTTCTTCTGTACTGAAGCCATGCTCATCACAACTGCTCACAGCCTGCCTAGCTTGTGAAACCATCCCACATCGCAGCACGGACGGGGCAGCAACACTGATGAGGGTGATGGGGGGGGGGGCTCGCAGGATCCCAGGTTTGTGAGTCTTGCTTTTATCATGCGATTCCAGCATTTCTCATTTCATTCTGGAAATTCCAAAGTGCACTGCCAATTGTTCAGCAACAGGCCTCGTGTGCTGAGGGACTGACCACCTGACCAGTCACACGGGGCGGGGCAGGCCCCGTCTACAGCTGCCCTGACTGGACACACCCTGAGGAGAAGGACCTGGACAGGAGACGGGTGATCTGGAAGTGAGCGCTCAGCAGCCGGACCACAGTGGAAGACAGAGGGTCAGAGCCAGGTCCCCTCACATTGCCTGACAGGACAGCTGACACCCTGAACTTGGGGGTGTGGCGGGAGGCAGAGCGCTGTGAGTCGTGAAGTCCTGAAGTCACAAAGTCAGGCAGCAGCACGAAGGGAGAGTGTTTTGGGGAACATTCCCCTCCCTTTGATCCATGGGACATAATTGGTTGCTTGGTTTTTTAAAAACATCACATTCCTAAAAAGCTATTATGTATAGTAGCATTATTATGAAAACTAAATGATGACAAAAGGTTAAAAACTTTTTCGGAGAACTTTACACCTGGGAAGTAAGCCTTTCAGGCATAACAATGAGCAGGGCTGATGAGTTTCTTTTAGGAAAAAAATATTCTAATTCATCAATTTTTAAAACAATGCAACTGAATAGAAATGACAAGACCTATCAGTGCTTTAAAAGTTTCTTTTTCATTTTACATAATTTGGAACCACCAGAGACAGATTTAATTTACCATTTTAGAACAAGGTTTCACTGTCGCTGTGTTAGATGCGACAATATTTTTATCTGTGTGCCCGCAGTGTGACGAGGAGGGAAACAGAAGCGGTGCTCCGAGATTCCTCGTTCAACAGGCAGTGCACCCCGTGCTGGCCGCTAGGGTGTCGGTGTGCGGTACTCACAGACAAAGAGCAAGTCCCCTCACCCGGAATGACAAAATCTGAGCTGTGGACGCCTGACGAGTGTGGCGAACCAAATGCAAGTTTGTCCAAATCAATGCTGTCGCCTGAAAATACTAGTCACAAATCAGCTTCATAGTAATCCCACCATCACCGATGATGACGGGATTTTCTTAGTTATTGAGAAAGAGGTGAAATTAATTTCACAAAAAGCAAAGATTCCATAGCGGTGCTTGGAGAGGGACTGTCGAGTTGTTCATTTTTTTATAAGCTGAGGTATTTTAATAATGGGTTTTAAGGTTAGATTACTTTTAACAGGTTGCTTTGTAGAAAACTAACAATTTTTATAGACAGGTAATTCCCAAACTTTTAAGGATAGAAGATAGGGAAAAGTTACAAAAGGAGGAAACATTCCCAAAATGCTAGTAAACCCTCTGGACACCCTGGAGGAGTCTAGCCGTGCCTCCCAGAGCCCACGCCCACACCCACACCCAGCCCGACAGCCTGTGTGTCTGCAGCTCCTGGAAGACCAAACACCCCCCTTGGCTGAGATTAATCCGGGAGAAACCCCCGTGTAGACGCAGGTTGACTGCTTGTCCTGCGCTCATGTCTGAAGCCTGGAGAAAGAGTGAGAAGGAAGAATGTGCTATTTCCGAGCTCAGTTACAAAGCCACTAAATCCTGGAAGTCTCATGCCGACATTTGGAGAAGTTTTGATTTTCTGTGGCACATAGTTTAGAACACATTCACAGCACACATTTGTAGTTTTTATAACTACAGGCAAAGTGAAACTGTAACTGGAGAAGAACCACATTTGAAACAAGACCATGGCGCTGGGGTGACTCCTCAGAGACCACGTTGTGGCACACCGGCTGCCCCCTGGCCCTGGCCTGGCCCCTTCTTACTCCCCCTGTGGGGGCACCAACACCCTCTTGGCCTCACGAGGCTTTCTGGACTCTCCCACCCTCAGCCACCTGTACTCTCACGTATGTCAGAGTTGAGCCTGTATCACATGACTCAGCTTTTCTCCATCACCTCACTATAGTCTTCGCTGGCCTTGCACAAGGCTGGCTGGCCTTGTCAGACACCAGAAGTGGGTCACAGAGTTCTGGAAGCCAGAACGTCAGCCGCCCTTCCCCTGAAGCCAGCGTCCTGAGGGGGGTGTGAAGCACAGCACCTGCAGGCGCCCAGAGCTACCCTGTGGCACTGACTGGCGCCCAGAGCTACCCCGATGCCCGTAGCACTGGTGGGTGCCCTGACCTGGTGAGCCCACATCTCGCACTCCACCTAAGCTCCAGAACCAGCAAAAGAAGGTTTCTGAACGACCCAGATGGATGCGAGTCACTTCCCACCGACGTGCACAAGTCTCTTGTTGGCTCTGGGACACACCCTCGTATAGACAGTTTCTGTAGCATGAGCCAGCCTATCAGCAAAGCCACCAAATATATAAAAAGCAAACAAGTGGAATGAAAAACACAAACATGAGGCTTAACAACAACACACTAACTGCCCAAGTGGTTAAATGTCCGAGCCACGGGCCACCACAGCAGTCTTCTCCAGCCCCGCCCTGCCTGCTGGTCCTGCCCGACCTGGCCCCTGGCCCCCGGCCCTGCATGTCAGCAGGGGGCCTCTCTGGAACATGCAAAGGGCTTGGACATGACCATAGAGATCAGGGAGAACTTTCCAATTTAGTTAATCGGCCCATTTTAAATAATCGGATGCTCCGTATCACATGACTCCAGGGGTGGCAGCACGCAGGGGTGGGGTCTCCAGGACAGGACCGCGCGGGCTCAGTGGGAAACACAGTGCCCTGGCGGGGCTTCCCCGGGCCTCAGTCGGAGAAGGTGCTGAGACGCGGTGGGCCAGGCAGGACATTCCGGCACGGATGCCCCATCCTCAGAGGCTGCTCTGTCACTGGGGAAGGGCGACTGGCAGCCCTGACTGCCTTTCTCACTGTTTATTTAGTTCCAGAAGTGCCGGGTCTTTGTGCTGACAGTGAGGGCAGCCTGGACTCTGTGAGCAGGGCACCGCACGTGAATTACAGGTCGCGGGTCTATAATCAACCTGTGGGGCTACACTTGTCAGAAGAAACCCTGGCCACGCAGAACAAAGGTGCTCAATATAAGCAAACGTCAGCTCTATAAATAACACCATAAAAAGATGACCCTGGCAGAGGGACTTCTTCTACAGACAAGGAAGTAGCTCATGACCTCAGGATTCACGGTTTCAAGTGGGCTCATTCCTGAGCACAGACCCAGCACTGGGATCAGCCAATATAGAGTGAGGAAGTGAGACGCTCCACTTCACAGACACTGGCCTGGAACATGCAAACCTGAACAGCACCTTCCTTTGTAAGAGCTGCATACCCGGAAATGACCCAACCCAGACAATGTGACGTGTTTACGTGGGAAACACTGTAATTGTGAATGAGGACATGTCCATGACAGGAGGATGCTCCCTAGTTAGCCAGGTGGAGACCTTTCTCTGTAAATCGTGACGAGGGGGACCATTCCTTCAGCATATCCAGTTCCCGCCGTGGACACCGACTAGATTACACACAGTAGGAACGCAAGTGAGGCCAAGGGCCCTCAGATGCTTCAGCATCAGGCACGGCCTCTTCTGTGAACATCACTTATTAAAGGAGATTCCATCTGTTATCCTGTGGTCATGCCCCAGAGACCTCCATCTGCAGGTAGCAATGAGAAAACCAAGGTCTCATTGGTACCCTCAGTGATGCTGACCATTGTGACTCCTAGTCAAGAAGACTGAGATTTGATCTACAGGGAAATGGTGGTTATCTATAAGCTATTCTTTCCCTAGAGCTATTTTAGAAAGCATGAATTAAATTCAATAAAATTATAAAAGTAAATAAAATGTATGACCAATCAAGGTTCCCTTTGTCTTATTTTGTTTTTTAATTCCAAAAGCTTAAGGCAGAGCTTCTTTTAAACAACACAAATGACCTTCACTCGCTGGTGAGCACAATTACAACTGACAAATACTTTTCAGAGCTACTTGGTTACCAGATGCATCTCCCGCAAGATAACACGTGCTTAGATAACACCGCATCAGGCAACTCAGATACACACACTGCAGGACACTTAAGTGCCTAACTGCACACATGGCTACCGTGCAGTTCTTGGGTGCAGGGAGCGGCTCTGCCAGCCAGAGCTGTGACATAAGCAGACGTATGTGGATAATACATCGTTGTGATTCTGCTTCAATTAAAAGCATATTTCAGCAGGAACCTGGGATGTCGGCTCTATGCATTTTAATACCACCAGCCTGCAACGCTGCTTATGTTAAATGTACATTACTCACATGGGCCTCAGAATTATGCTTTATATAAATAAGGACTGAGCATATGAAGACAAAATCCTGCATCTCACAAGTATGTTCCAATGGCACGGTCCCAGAGTCTACGGGGCGAGGGGGGTCAGGTCCATGGGTTTGTGCGTCAACATCGGTAAATCAATACCATCTAGGATTTTACTAGTGTTTTCATTTGACATTGTTCTCGTCCTTGTCATCCTCGTGCTCCACAGGACAGAGCTGAGTGGGAGGCAAGTGGCAGAGACACTCAGGAGCATGCCAGAGGTCAGTCACCAGGTGCAGTACACACAGCCTGCCCCCAAGAGTGCCTGAGGCCACAGAGGTGCACCCTGCACTTCAGGGACAGACCAGGAATATACACGCAGGGCACAAAAAATTGTGGCAGTCCTAAACTAGTGTCACCCTCACAATCCACCCGCCAACTTCTTTGTGGGGCATTTCAAGTCTTAAAAAAAACAACCTACATGATTATTGGTGCTTTTTATTATGTATGTTGTAATAGTACAGAAACAAAAACACAGCTTCTGTAAATTCCAACATCTCAAAGCAAGACTGGTTCACAGTATGAGAATCAGGTGACACTACCCAACGTAAACTGACACTTGGAAAAAAGTAAGATGTTGCTAGAACCATCTTTCAATGAATAGCAGATTAAACAATGTTGATGTTATTATTTTTAAGATCCCTCCTGTTTTAACTCTTTATTGAGATTTATGTAGGTATTAAAATGTTTCACAAGGAAAGGGTTGAAACCTGAGGCTTACTACGAGATGTGACTGAGGAGAGACACAAGTCTCGCAGTAGCCGTAAATCACAACTATGCCCAACGCTGTCCGACGCCACTGGACCAAGGCAGATGGTCTCCCCACAGGTGCGCGGGATGTGAGGGTGGGCTTCACATCTGTATAGTTTTTAGAGAGTCCAAAGTCCTTCCACAACAGCTATTAGAATATATATCTAACTGAATACTTATATGTACTATTATAAATTAATTCAATTGTTATAAGTTGCAGGCTGGACTGTATTCTTTAAAAATTCATATGCTGAAGCCCTAAACCCCTTTGTACCCAGAATGTGACTTTATTTGGGAACAGAGTCGATGCAGAAGTATTTAGTTGAGGTCACACTGGAGTAAGGAGGGTCCTCATAAGAAGAGGAAGTGTGGACATGATGTGCATAGTGAGAATGCCATGTGAAGACGAGTGAGGCTGTCACCCGTTAAGGGTCACTAGGGACCAGTTCCTTCCCTAGTGACCTCAGAAGGAGCATGGCCTTGCCCATGCCATGACTGTGGACATCCGGCCTCCCTGAGAGTGAGACATGCACTTCTGTTGCTTATATCCTTTAGTGGGTGCTCTTTTTACAGCAGCCCCCACAAACAAATATACCATATTTGTCTCAGTTATCACTATATATTTTATAAGGTTGGCAATATCTAGCAAAAACTATGAAGCTGGAAGAGCGTAAGGGAATATTCAGACGAGATTGGCAAGTTCAGGGTGGTATGGCTGTAGACATCGTAAGGGAATATTCAGATGTCACTGTCTGTCCCAATGGTGTCTGCTGGAACCCCCTCCAGCAGCCCGGCATATCCAGGGCTGTATGCTGGGCAGATATGTGACAGGGATCTACTGAGAAAGCTTAAGAAGACCCGTGTTGGTGCCTCAGCAGCTGCTGTGCAGTGCGTTATGTCACACAGTCTCCTCGTGAGTCCTCTAACTCATGTTTGATGATGAAAGCAGGAACTATAAACACTGTCTCTGGAATTCTCCATATATGTAATTATTACATAAGCCTATTCCAAGTGAGGGATGGTGAAGGATGGTCAAGAGAGGCAAAATGTCTGCACTCCACTCAGACCACTGAGTCCCTGACACCACCATGTGTATGTAGTGCAATACCCACAGCCATCACTGGAAAAGTTACACAAAGTGAAACACTGAAAAATCAAAACTGAATTCTCAGAATGTTTGCATAAACCACACGAAGGCAGAATGACTCCGAGAAATGACAAACAGAGAGAACAAACAGAAACAAAACTGCAATGGCAGGTGTGAGTCCCGGCGTGTCAACAGTCATGGTGAGTCTAAGTGGTCTCACACACCAAGTGGAAGGCGGAGGTGGGCCAGGGGACACGACACACGTGGCCCAGGAAATACCTGGTTTGTTACAAACATATGTAGGCTAGAAGGAAAAGGACAAAACAGACCATACACACAGGAATTTAGAAACAAGACTGGGTGGGTCCGTGCACCAAAGAGACCAAGCAGAGGCATCTGTGTGTGCACCGAGCAGAAAGCGGTTCCGTGTATGAGCCACGACTGTGCAGTGGCGGCTCTGGGAGCATGTGTAGACCTGATGTGACAAACGGTGGTGGAGCAACAGGGGACGCGGGATGAAGCTGGGGTCTCTCACTCAACACTAGGGCCGTAGGAACCTTGGAGGGGGCAGGGGAGGAGGAGGCAGGGAAGACGGGCCTCTCATTCGCCGGCACCGCCACGGGTGTTTTCTCGTGAACTTGGGTGAGTAGAGGAAGAGAGAAGGGTGACGTGGGAATGCTGGTGCCAAGGGCAGACATGAGCACAGGGAGGGCAGCGTGGGCAGGGGGAGGCTCAGGACACTGGTCATTGCCACACGGAGTGAAAGGGGCCAGGAGTTAAAAGGGAAAGAGACCATGTAACACAACCTCTGAGGCTATGGGAATCACAGGGTCACAAACATGCAGCCCTCTGGGCCTTCTGAGCACGCTCACAGCCATGCCGGCTCCTTGGAAGACCCTGGCTTTGGGGGACAGCCCACACGAGTGACACTGACATCAGCACTGTGAACACTGAGAAGCCCTGGAGCTACATGAGAATCCTATGGATCAGAATGTAAGAACATACCAATCTTCACCATGGCTTTGAAGAATGCAAACTAAATTATGTGTGTGCAGTGAGAGACAATAAAAAGGTTTACAACAAGGAAACTAGAAGGATATAAAAAATGAACAAGAGGAACAATCTACAAGTTTAGTTATAAGACACTAGTTCAGAAGAACTAATAGTAAATTAAACAGAAGGTAGGTCATTGAATCAAATAATTCAGAGCCATTCCAAAATTTTCAAACCTGACAAAGCAAGGTAAATGACGATGAGTCTATTACACACAGAACAACTCAAGGTTACAGAGGAAGAAAGTGCTTTTGAACCAACCCTCAGATCTGTTCTCACTCACCTGAAGTGATTTTACTGCAAACCATCTTCCAGCCTTTGGAGGCTGGTAGGGTATAGAGCAGATGTACTCAATACAAGGTACAGTCAAGTGAAGGAAGGTCACGTGTGAGTGTCCACTGGGGCAATGTCCTCTACCTCTGTGACATGATCCTTCCCAGGGACTGCGTCTCACCCACAGATGACTGGGTCACGTGCACGTGGGGACTGGGGTTAGTGTGCACGTGGCGGGGCTGTGGATGTGGGTCTGGTGCACACGTTCTCCACTCACTCTCAGCACTGACCTTGCACTTGGCCAGGCAGGTTTCACACAGCCAGCCGGGAGCCGCAATAAAGGCTTCACGCACAGACAGGTTTGACTGTGGCAGCAAAAGCTATGCTTGTTTTTTCTGATTTACTTATTTCACTCCATATAATGTTATCAAGGTCCATCCATGTTGCTGTAAATGATCCGATGCCATCATTTCTTATGGCTGAGTAGTATTCCATAGAATATATGTACCAAAGCTTTTTAATCCACTCGTCCACTGACGGTCACTTGGGCTGTTTCCAGAACTTCGCTATTGTGAACAATGCTGCCATAAACATGGGGGTGCATTTCTCCTCTTGGAACAGTTCTATGGTGTTCTTAGGGTATATTCCTAAAAGTGGGATAGCTGGGTCAAAAGGCAGTTCGATTTTTAATTTTTTGAGGAATCTCCATACTGTTTTCCACAGTGGCTGCACCAGTCTGCATTCCCACCAGCAGTGCAGGAGGGTTCCCTTTTCTCTACATCCTCGCCAGCACTTATTCTGTGTTGTTTTGTTGATGAGCGCCATTCTGACTGGTGTGAGGTGATATCTCATTGTGGTTTTAATTTGCATTTCTCTAATGATTAGTGATTTTGAGCATTTTTTCATATGCCTATTGGCCATCTATATGTCCTCTTTGGAGAAGTGTCTATTCATTTCTTTTGTCCATTTTTTTATTAGATTGTCTTCCTGGTGTTGAGATTTACAAGTTTCTTATAAATTTTGGTTATATGAATCCATACATAGATGGGACATAAAAATGAGACTCAGAGACATGAACAAGAATGTGATGGTAACGGGGAGGGGGGGTAAGGAAGGAAAGAGAAGGGGTGGGGGAGGGGAGGGGAGGGGAGGGGCACAAAGAAAACCAGATAGAAGGTGATGGAAGACAATTTGACTTTGGGTGATGGGTATGCAACATAATCAAATGTCAAAATAATCTGGAGATGTTTTCTCTGAACATATGTACCCTGATTTATCAATGTCACTGCATTAAAATTAATAAAAATAAGATTTAAAAAAAGCCATGCTTGTTCCCCAAGAGGGCGCCAAAAATACTCCTTGCTCACTCAAGGTCAAGAGGTAGCTGTTCAATGCCTGGCCTTTGACCTCGGCGGCTGCTTTTTCTAAAAAGCAATCCAAATTCAACCTGATGCAGGTCATTTTGCTTATATGTTTACAGGCATGGAATTTTTCATGAAAAGATCAGAGGGTTTTTGTGATGCTTTTTAAGATGCAGGAAATTCTCCAGTGTAAAAATCTGAAAACTGTGGCAGAAACGTAATCCATTCTAAAGTTACCTGAAATTTTATTTATTAAGTAACATAAACACTGCTTTATAATGATCGTGAGTGGCTTAAAAAGTCAATATGAAATTAATAAAATGTAGAATAATTTGCTATCAATGAACATTTCCTCTTCTTCACAAATTTTAAGTTTGTTACATAAATAAAGGGATTTTGCTATAAAATTTGGATCCACTACCATGCAGATAAGTGGGAGTATACTAAGTGTTCTTCCAATATGTAAAAAATTAAAAAATATTAGCAGTTCCTACCAATTATATCAGGGTGTGGCCAAGAAAAACAAACATCTAAGTTACTATTGTGACTAATGGTGTGAAAACTGCTCCCAGTCAAGAACCAGGCAGGCTCAGGGAATCCCCCACATGGGGCCCGTTGTAACCATTCCCAAAGCTGTAAGTGGATTATCACAGGGCAACTGCACTGACTCCCATGTTCCCTGTATCCCCACATGTGTAAAGTCAGTACGGAGCACAATGACATTTGTCGACTTGTAAAGAAATCGCAGGGAAGTCCTGGCAGCTCCAAGGAGGTGACTTAGGGGGCGCCCAGGAGGGGAAGGCTGGACACAAGGGGTCAGACGGGAGCCTTTCGCACAGAAGAGAGAGGAAACAGGTGCCATGCAGGGAGGAGTGAGAGTCCAAGATCAGTGAGCAATCTGTGCAGGAATGTAAGCTGCTACTAGCGCTCGTTCATGAATTCATTCCGCAACCCACTGCCCCGGGGACCTGGCCCTCAGGGGTGTGCACTTGGAGAGGAGAGCTAGGTACGTCATTTCCGTGTCCTGGTAAAGACTGACGAGGGGTACACACAGTGCTGTGGGGGTGGGGATGCGTCACAGACCTCGCCCTGGGCAGCCAGGTGGGGTGCCTTTCCCGGGGCGGGGCCTAGAGGTCAGCAGGTGCGCACGGCAGGTCGGTCTTCTCCGGAAGTGTCAGGGAGGGCTGAGCGGGCGGTGCAGAGGCGAGGGCAATGGGTGGGGAGGACTGAGACTGGCCACGCAAGCCCTCCCCACCTGCTCCTACAAGAGACCTCGACAGAAGGCCCTGGGCATGGGCGCAGCACTGTCACTGGAGGGTGTTCATGGGTGGGAAAGACAAACACGGTGTCCCCTGCTGGGGGACCTGTGCAGCTGGCAGGTTCAGTGAGAATGGGTGTGTCTACTGACGGTGCATCACAGACTATTCCAAACTGGTGTAAAGACATTTACAGTTTGGGGGATCACAAGGAAGAGGTTGAGCCCCTGAAGATGACAAGAGAAGAAACAGAAAGGCAGGAGCTTTCCACGTACCAGGAAATTTTCAACAAAGTTTGATGGCTTCCCCCTAATTAGGGATTTTTAGTAATGAGAAAGACATGTCACTGATACTGTCAGATGCCAGGAATAAGGAAAATACTAGAAAGGACTCATGGCTTTTAATCTTTATTGAATAAACATGAACACAGAACACAACACTAAAGAAAATGGCTTCCCAAGCTCTGATGAAAACTCCTTTTCAGTCACATGCATGATCTAACAAACCTAGTTTTCCAACTGTATTACCTGTTACCAGTCCAAATGAAACTGCTACTACTCCCAAAACGTCATCGGGACATAAATTCAGAGCCCATGTCAGGCCTGACCAGAGTGGAAAGGAATTGGGAAAAGGACACGGAGGCTGAGTGGGCAATTGATTCTGATTGTCAAGATTAGCACATTTTTCAAAACCCAACTAAACACCCGGAAGAAGCTCCTATTGGGATTTCCGAGTACTGCACTTCATAAACCTGTTGGGGCAAGACCACATCCCCCGACAGCAAACAGCTAGAACACAGACCCCGCTGCTAGACAGCCGGCACCTGCATGCTCGGCCACTTACTGGTTGTGTCATCTCGAACAGGGATCTACAATCTCAAGGTCTCAGCTGCCTCATCTGCAAAATGGTGATAGTCACTAAACAGAGTTGTTGTGAGGAATTAAGGGACTCAATGAATATAAAGTTCTAAAAAGCTAAAAAATGTAAATCACTTAAGAGATACCAGAGCCGGCGTAAGAGGTCACAACACAGAGAAGATGGAAGAAGGTGAGGAACGTGCCGCCTTCCTTCTGAGCGTCAGGGACTGCCCTGGGCTTCCCGTTCATCTTGGTTCATGTCACAGTAACCCTCAACAGGCATCAGTACCTAACTGAAGACAGTCCTTCCTTAGGAATTTCAACTTCAGATAAAACCCCAGATACTCAATCCCACAAACCCAGGAGCAGTTCAACAAGTATGGTGCGGAGTATAAGCACTTGTGATAGAATTGTTTGGATATGCTACCCCATGCACGCTCAACTCAGGCCCTGAACTTGGCTCCGAGGAGCCAGACTGCTGAATGCTGACTCCCCTGCCAGGACCATTCGTGTCAACAATGACCGGTCTCAGGCCACCGTGTTCTCTTAAATACCACCGTCTGTGACTTTGATCATGTCTTCCTTACAAAGAAACTGCGAATCCATAGATTTTCATTGGTACTTTAAAGTTTCATCTCACACGTCAAATGGCGGAAAATTCATCAGTCTGCGTGCATTTGAACCCAGAAATTACGACACTGTGAAGTCGAGCTAATTAAAGCTCAGCCCTGCTGGGAAGAGCCAGCCCAGGAGAGTAACAAAGAGATCCCAAGGGGATTCCATTCAGAGAAGCCAGTGCTGGCGAGCCTGCAGCAAGCGGCAGAGGCAACATCTCAAAGACATTCAAAAACACAGCTTCAAGGGGGAAAAGGGTTTTAAAATGAATAGAGTCACAGTTCTTTTCAAATGTGCGAAGGACACATGCATGTTAGAATGCAGACCTGTCCAACCAAGGAGAGAGCTGGATGTTAGACCCGAGAGGACGGACGAGGGTCAGGCGGCAGCACTGAAACCTGGACCCCTGGCCATGAAAATGTGTGCTCGGACGGTCCCTCTGCCCAGAGAGCTTCTGCCCCAGGTCGGGGCACAGCCTCTCACCACACCCGGCACAGGCTACTCTTCACGGGTCACTCACAGGAACCTCCCTGGGACGCCCCAGCCCCAAACCCTGCTCTCTTCCTTTTGGAGCAGTCACCATGTTCTCTGAGCAGCTTGCTTGTGTGTCTGTCTTGTCTGAGCTGCTAGCACGCACGTCACTCAGAAGAGCTGAGCACGGCGACACCATCCCGTCTACCCACTCGACGCTGCTCTGACCCCGTGCGGGCAGGCATCTCCCAGGTAATGACGACCCTAATGAACACTTGACATTAAGCACGGGTGCCAACGGAGAGTCCTCACTCATGAGCACGTGCACTGCGGCTCTCCCACAGGGAGAGGCTGAGGAGGACTCCTGAGGCTTAAACTCCTCTGCAGAAACCTGTCCCTTCTACTATGGGACAAGGGGGCATCCTCCTATAGAAACAATGATACCACTTTCCCCAAGAGTCCTCGAACCCCAGTAAGAGTAGCCTCTGGTGAGGTGCCCAGGTGTGCCAGGCATGGAGGGGGCCCTCACACCTGTCCCGCATAGCCTGACGGTCAGCGCTGTTGCCCGTATGCTGTGGAAGGGGGAACGAAGGCTCCGGGTGTTAAACCCAGCCAGCCCACGTGTGGAGCACTCCAGGGAGGGCAGTCTCCCTCCCCCCATGGAGGGACCCATCTTCAAGCTGCTGTGAGTGAAATAGGAGCTGTCAATGCAGACATCAGGGAATGCACTAATTAGATACTGACTTCATAAATATCTCTGTTTACACAAACTGACATTTTCAAGTTCTTAATCTCTATTAAGAGTAACAGATTGTAGCCCTCTCCCGTTTACTCCTCAGAACAATTTCAAAACTTAATCCCTCATCTACTGTTCCATTAAGAAGATACAAAAAAAGATAATATTTTTATTCCAAAAAATAAAAAAATAAACCCAGCAGTTAGTATAATGAATGCAGCATGTGCAGACAGGCTGGGCAAGTGCACGTCCAGTGTAAGAGCGTCTACCTGAGGAGTGGGGGGCGGGTGTGACTCGCAGTTGATCGGGGACATCTGAGACACAGTCTGACCGAGCTGGCACATGAGGGTGGCATGCAGGGGAATGGGCTCACAGGTGGCTTTCACAGGAAGACCTGTCATTGTGGGCTGCCCACGGGGCCGCTAGTCTGCTTCTTAGCAACAGTTCCCAACTTAAAAGAAAAGCCTGCCCCTGGCTGGTTGGCTCAGCGGTAGAGCGTCGGCCTGGCGTGCGGGTGACCCGGGTTCGATTCCCGGCCAGGGCACATTTGCTTCTCTACCCCCCCCCCCCTCCTTCCTCTCTGTCTCTCTCTTCCCCTCCCGCAGCCAAGGCTCCATTGGAGCAAAGATGGCCCGGGCGCTGGGGATAGAGTGGCTTTGGTCGCGACAGAGCGACAGCCCGGAGGGGCAGAGCATCACCCCCTGGTGGGCAGAGCGTTGCCCCCTGGTGGGCGTGCTGGGTGGATCCCGGTTGGGCACATGCGGGAGTCTGTCTGACTGTCTCTCCCCGTTTCCAGCTTCAGAAAAATACAAAAAAAAAAAAAAAGAAGAAAAGAAAAGAAAAGAAAAGCCTGCTAGTTTATATCGCTGTCATCAGATTACATCTGGTTATTGACAGGACCGTTTTCGAGAACTGCTGACCTGAGAGCCAGCCCAAGGAACCCAGTGAAATCCTGCCCACGGGTCCAGTCTGTCCTCACAGCCCCAGACCGGAGCATCACCTTCACCTGTCACGCCCGTCCTGCTCCCAGACACATGGCTTACTGCCTCCCCGTCACTGCTGCACGGGCATCTCCACCACCAAACCGACACAGAATGAACTCACCCTCCACAGGGATGGCGTCACACTGCACACCGTAACGAGCCTTTGCGTAGGCATCAGTGAGCCGATGTAAATACAACCCACGTAGTATATATGACAGATAACACATCTCTCTATAGAGCATATGACATAATACAGCTCTACATCGTCTGTCTGCATTATGTCCCCACATCATGTATGATATATAATACATCTGTGACACATCTGATATGTAACATATCTCTCTGTATAATACGGCGCTACACCACATACAATACATCTGATACATTCTGCACCCCTCCAGGGGCCGGAGCTGAACCTGCCCAGGTGTCTCCCCTGAGGACTGACCCCACGCGGGCGTCTGTGCTACCTGCTGGTGCTCACGCCAGGGCAGCCCGCCTCACACCCACAGCCCTTTTCCTTGGGCTCCTCACATGCTGTTCTCGGGGACACACTTCCATGGCTCCTGCTTTCACTTTGTTCAGGTCTCCGCCCCAAACTCATTTCCTTACAACGTTTGGGGGCAATGGGTATGTTCACTATCTTCATTGTGGTGACGGTGTCAACGGTTTACACATGTCAAAACTTACCACATTCGGTACTTTAAACATGTGTGGTTTATTATGTTAACTGTTCCTCAATAAAATTATTTCTTAAAAAGTGATTTTCGTAGAGGTACTTTCCCTAACTTTGTATGTAAAATAGTTCCAGCCCTTCCAGGATCTCCCTTTCCCATTCAATTCTGTTTTGTTTCTCTTCCAAACGTGCCTGTTTACCAGTGACCTGCCCTTTATCTGTCCGTCCCTGAGATATGGCCCCAACTCTAGGGGCCCAGCGTGGCCACTACCAGCAGCACCAACACACTGGGTGCTGTGGGTGTGATGGGTGTGACTCTGAGCTGGCCCCCACCTCCCTGTGTCCAGACTGCCACACAGCACAGACTGTGCTCAGGAAGAAGACAGAGGCCCCCGCAGGCTCCACCTGGAGATGGCACACGACTGTGACGTGCACAGGATCTCAGACGTGAGGAGATGCGCTGACAGAGCCCTTTCAGTTTCTGTAGGATGATGTGGCAGCATGTGCGCATGCGCAGATGATGATGTAACACCATGTATACAGCGGAGCAGCCCATGGCCATGCCAGTCGAGATGTGGACGGTACAGAGGAAAGTTCACTGTGTTCTGTGGCTCACTAAATTCAAATCCGTGACCAAAGTGCAACAGGAATATCGGCGCACTTATAACGAAGTGCCACCACATAGGAATAACATTACTCGGTGGGAAACCGGCAGTTTGGTGGAGAAACCCCGTTCTGGTAGGCCATCAGTCAGTGACGAGTCTGTACAGGCTACACGGGACAGCTACCTAAGGAGCCCTAAAAAATCTGTGCGTGAGCCCACATCGAACTGCACTGAATAGGTATAAAACTGGGAGAGTTTCCTTTTTTTGGTGCAGATTTCACATTTCTATCGTCTTTTGTTGCTTTCCTGTGACTGGTCAAAAGTGCACCATGACTTTACAGACACACTGTATTTCCATTTAGAAAGTGAGCTTATTTCTGAATATTAAGAACTTGAAGAAAACATACTATGAAAATGAATCAAAGTTAATGATGAGATTAAAATCTACACATAACGATAGTTGAAATACATCTGCAAATATGAAGCTAAATAATATAGTAAATGAAAAAAGAAAACTAAGGCCCTGGCCGGTTGGCTCAGTGGTAGAGCATTGGCCTGGCTTGCAGGAGTCCCAGCTTCGATTCCCGGCCAGGGCACACAGGAGAAGCACCCATCTGCTTCTCTACTCCTCCCCCTCTCCTTCCTCTCTGTCTCTCTCTTCTCCTCCCGCAGCCGAGGCTCCAATGGAGCAAAGTTGGTCCAGGCGCTGAGGATGGCTCCACGGCTTCTGCCTCAGGCACTAGAATGACCCTGGTTGCAACACAGCAACACTCCAGATGGGCATAGCATCGCCCCCTGGTGGGGGTGCCAGGTGGATCTCGGTCGGGCGCATGCAGGAGCCTGTCTGACTGCCTCTCCATTTCCAACTTCAGAAAAATACAAAAAAAAAAAAAAAAAAGAAAAAAGAAAACTACATATTCAAATAAAATACCATGTTTCAAGGTTTCTCTGGTAGTTAATTACAGGGAACTGATGATGACAATCAAAGAAGAAATATCAAAACATTGATACGAAGGCACCCAATCAATGGGAGGCAGACTGTCAACATTAACTTACGGAGAACTCACAGTGTGTGAGACACAGTGCTACCTGTTCAGAGTTTGCCCGTTTTCTACGAGACCCCTGGGCAAAACTTTGAGGGCAATTCAACAGGGTGACAATGCTGACTGAGCCTAAAGGGCACAGAGGGCAGGTGAGGGGGGGAGCTGAGGCCTTGGTCCCCGACCAAGGGCACACCCTGCGCCTCCTCCCCACCACCCGGCAGCCTTGTGGGGATTTCCATTGTTTACAAACCACAGCACTGAATGCTCAGTCCACTTCAAGAGTCTGCAGCGTGCAGGAAAAGGAAAGTTGGGTAAATTTGAAAGTGTGGAGCCGTCTGGGAGCAGTTGGCGTGGTCTTCCCAGCAGAGAGGTAGCTCAGAGTCCTGTGTGCTGACTGCCCCTGCATACCCAGAGAACTGGGGTTACTGCTCCCTGTTACCACAGCAAATCAGTGGCCATTCCCCAAGCAAGGAAGGGGGGAAATCACATGTGAAAATACGGAAGATTTTCAGCACAATCACTCCAGTCCCAGGAAAGGCGGCAACAAGAGGTCAAAACAGAATCATTAAAGAAGTTTCTGAAGCATCTAGAAGCCTCATTAAAAACCATCTCCTCTTAAGGGTACGAAAACCCTGGAGAGTCAGGAGAGGGAGCAGGAGTCTGTGCTCAGAGCACACCCATGTGCTAACAACTGGGGGCTCTGGGGTTTCCAGAGCCTTTACCACCAGGGCCATGCGGTACCCAGCAGGGGGTGGCAACCAGGACCCCAAGGCTCTCACGAACACTGGAGCAGGGGGTGGCAACCGGGACCCCAAGGCTCTCGTAAACACTGGAGCAGGGGGTGGCAACCGGGACCCCAAGGCTCTCACGAACACTGGAGCAGGGGGAGGCAACCGGGACCCCAAGGCTCTCACGAACACTGGAGCAGGGGGTGGCAACCGGGACCCCAAGGCTCTCACGAACACTGGAGCAGGGGGAGGCAACCGGGACCCCAAGGCTCTCACGAACACTGGAGCAGGGGGTGGCAACCGGGACCCCAAGGCTCTCACGAACACTGGAGCAGGGGGAGACGACCGGGACCCCAAGGCTCTCGTAAACACTGGAGCAGGGGGTGGTAACCGGGACCCCAAGGCTCTCACGAACACTGGAGCAGGGGGAGGCGACCGGGACCCCAAGGCTCTCATGAACACTGGAGCAGGGGGAGGCGACCGGGACCCCAAGGCTCTCACGAACACTGGAGCAGGGGGAGGCAACCGGGACCCCAAGGCTCTCACGAACACTGGAGCAGGGGGAGGCGACCGGGACCCCAAGGCTCTCACGAACACTGGAGCAGGGGGAGGCGACCGGGACCCCAAGGCTCTCACGAACACTGGAGCAGGGGGAGGCGACCGGGACCCCAAGGCTCTCGTAAACATGGGAGCAGGGGGAGGCGGGACCCCGAGGCTCTCATGAACACGGGCGCAGTGCGAGGAGGATGGCTGACAGAGGCTACAGCAAACATCGTTTGTGCTGCTAGCACAGCTGTGCAAAGGGCTCGGGGACACTGTCTCCGTCCAGGTCAAGAGGAGCCCAGCGGGAACCACACTCCCTGGCCCTCTGCCCCACCCTGGCCTGGTCTCCATGCCGCTACAGAGACCTCAGCATAAAGCCTGCATTCTTTCTGAGTGGAAGGAAGAGCATCTAGGATGTACCAATGCCCTGAAGGCCTGTTAGGAGTCTGAGACCATGCTGACTTCCTCACCTGGCTTACTGCCTATCTGCTTAACATTTTAAAGGCATAACTGGAGGGAGTCACAGTCCAGTCCAGGTGTCTTCCTACAGTACAGCCAGGTGAGGGGTCTCTGGATTGGCAGTGGGTGGGCTCAGCAGGCAAGATGACAATCCGTGAATGCGCCCTGGGGGTGCTGGATGGTTAAGACAGGCCCCTCTCCTGGCTGCCTACTGTGGGCTGGTACTCAGCTGACCGCTGGCTAATGCCTCGTGGCCAATCAGAGCTCCTCCCACCATTCCCCAGTGGCCTCAAACACTGCCCACCGCTCCCAGGGAGCGATTTTGGCTGCGATCATCATCCACAGCCATCAGCTTAACCATAACTAACCAGTGGTGGTTAAAAACAAAATCAGATATTTTGTTTGTTTTTTGCTATAACATGACAGTTTGACTGTGTTCTCTGAACTGACTTCTGGGCAGACCAGTCGTTTCAAACAGAGCTAGCAGCCCCACTGCTGGGTGTGTGTTGGTGATGAGTGCGCCCTGTGCTGACCTCAGGGAGATGCCAGCGGGAGTCCAGGGCACTATGGGCCCTGGCAATCACGTGACCTTACCAGTGGCAGAATGTCACTGCTTGTTCGGGGGCTCTCACAATTCTCTATAAAAAAGGACATCTGAGGAGTGAGCTTCATTCTTTAAGGCCTATGTA
The DNA here is from genome assembly GCF_036850765.1 of Saccopteryx bilineata. Classification (NCBI taxonomy): domain Eukaryota; kingdom Metazoa; phylum Chordata; class Mammalia; order Chiroptera; family Emballonuridae; genus Saccopteryx; species Saccopteryx bilineata. The sequence continues at coordinate 3,016,040 of NC_089500.1, forward strand.
TGCTCTTCCTAACCGTGGGTCCATAAACCTGAAAACTATATATGCGAACTTTAGACAACTGCCAATATTCTGAGATTTTACTTTCTTCAAAATCTCAACAAAATTAATGGAAGAGAGTATCAAGAGACTAGGATTACAATTTCAGAGAACTATAGCATACCACCCTGAGAAGACCCAAAGCTCATCTGTTAAAATATTGCCTTTTATTTCAGGGAATTAAAGCAGAGAGCGAGTGAGAGCTCACAGCCGCCAGTGGCCGTGAGCAGCAGGATGAGACCCCAGACCACACCAGCTCCTGGCTCAGGGGGCTTTCATTTGTCAACGTCTTCCTTGTTGCAAGTTTCCCGTGGTTCATTCTAAGTATTTGATGTTAAATGTGTTCGCCTGACAGAGCCATATCTGCAGAAAACATCCTAAGTGGCTTACATGCTATTTCAAATACCCTTACTCTGTTTATCAGCCACATAATTCCATTTCCCGTTGCCTTCTACGGCTGTGGCGCTGTTCTGTAAATCAACACAATGGTGGGCTGTAGACTTATCTGACTCTTCTTATGGTTCACTTTCCAAGCTTTTGACTGCCCGTCCTTTTCCTATGCTGGCATGCTTTCTGATCTGCATACTGAAATAAAACTCCTACATAACATTCCTCAAGAGCTAAAAGTTAGGGTATTTCTTCTTTATTTCTGACTTTAATTTCTGGAATGCATTAACTGATTTGAAATCTTATTTTAAGCCCAGGTGTTCTATGGTCTTCTGATTTCTAATTGAAGTTATCTGCATTTCTGCATGGCCTTCTTACACAGTTAAGACGCTTAGAGAGCTCAAGGTCCCTGTGTGTTTAACACTCCCCCCTTACCCCCAACATAGTTACTTAACATTTTGTCTTCATTCTCTCCTAAAAGATGAACTTCACCTTTCCTTAGGAGTGATAACAAAGGGATGTGACAATGTTTTTTAAGAAATATAACTTTCAAAAGTCCACATAAAATACTTCAGGATGAATGTTAAAGTGATAAATTAATTTGGTATTGCTGGGAATTCAAGGTGAACTGCATGGGAATTCAGAACCAGACAGAACTAAAACCCCCGCAGTGATGTCTGTGGTTACCCAGCTCCATGTCAGGAAGGAGAAGACCAGGAGAAACTCAACCAAAAGTTAGCCATTGGGAACACACAGTTTAATAAATAAATGGCGCGGTCTGAGCAATGAAGCGCAGGAGCAGGTGAGTGTCAGCGGGCACCCCGTGTTAACATGCGGCAGGTCATGGTAAACAACATGACGACAGGATGTCCCCACGGCACAGGAGTGGAGAAGGCACCAGTGAGGAAAAGACCCGTCGGGAAGAATCGGTGGACAAAGGATCGTGGGAGGAATTTGCTCCTCGGAAGAGTGACAGCACTGTGCACAGAAAGGAGGAGCAAGCAGGAATGACACCACCTTCTGGGGACAGAGAACGCCAGAGGCCAGCAGCCACGTTTCTGAGGGACGCCTGGTCCACCGCCCACGGAGACAGAGGAGCCCGGTTCCACTGTGAGCCCCACACTGCACCTGTGGAGCCTTCTCAGTTCCCCTCAGTCTGTGGGTGTGGATTTCCAGCATGTCTCTGTGGCCCCATGTGCAGGGACAAGGAAAAGGAGAGGCTGAAAGGCTATGAGAAGAGCTGGGCAGGAGCAGGGCAGGAGGCCAGCGGAGACACAGGTGTGGCATGCATGGGGGGACAAGAGCCTTGCTTGGAGAGGTGCTGAGAGCGGGGTGCACTCAGGCTCCCTGACCAGCGAACCTGAGAACGCTGGCTGCAAGCAGGGGCCTGGCCATCTGTGTGTCTGCACGGGGCTTCCTTGTAGTGTGAGCTTGCCTGGTCCGGTCCGGCCATGCCCACGGGACAGCAGAAACAGGGACAGCCACTGGGGCGGGGCTCCGCAGCATGGGGGCACCTGAGCATGAGCCCGGCAGCCGCAACCTGTGCCAGACTCCCTTGCTTTCAGGGCTTGAGCACTTCTCAGATTTATTTTTTAATTTAAATGATTCCATTTCACTTCACACCCCACTGGAGTCCTCTGTGGCCTTTATCAAGCCCGGCAGTAAAAAAAAAAAAGCAACTTGGAAATTCCCAAACGAGCTGCGATTAAGAAACAGCTCGGCTGCGGCGGAAAACATCAGGAACTTGGGTCTTCTTACTGAGCAGTATTTTTAATCCTCCCAGGTCACATGAAACCAGTCACAATTTCAGCTAAAATTAGGTGACACAATCCACTAGAGGGGAAGAAAGCAAACTATACAGAAGAGACTTGTCTGACTGGCCCGCAAAATCATTGTGCCCTTCTTCACGATGACACAAACACAGGAGGAAACGTCAGAAATTGTCCTGGGATGGTTTCAGCAGAGCCTGGTTTGGGACAAAGATTGGAACAGCAGAGTCACCTGTCAGGTGACCTATAATGATCTGCTTTTCCTGACAGTCAAACCAACAAGGCAAACCATTTGGACTAACCCTCACTTCAAGTACTAAAACAAAAACAGTTTTCCAATGGAAAAAAAAATCTTTCTGAAAACTGTACTAGTATTAATCCAAAGCTTATCACTTCCTGTAACTAAGCACACCTAAGAAGAACTAATTAAAACATACTTTAGAAGTCTCACTCTTGACAGCAACATAGATTCCTTGTTCAAAGAGGGCTTAAAAACTGTCACATTGTTTTAGTCATTATTTCCCTGGGATGTTCGGTTGTTATTGTTATTTTTACTTAAAAAAAATGTTTTTTACCTGCCACATGTATGCTTGTTCCCTTGTATTTAATTTTTAATGCATGTCTAATGCAAACCAAATTACTAAAATCATGTTTAGTTTTTCATTTTAATCTGAAAAAGAGAAAGAGAACCATATGAGTTGTTATAAAATATGCATTGATTGTTACGGCACATGATTTCTTTAGAAGCAAAATATACACAAAGTAAGCAAGCCAATAAAAAGTTGTAAATGGGGTTGAAGTATTTCTCTTTGATGGTTCACATTTTCTGACAATTCACAAAATAAAGCACACTTCTGTCAATGGTGAATTTGAAACTAAAAATGAACTGAAATATGTTTGCCCAAAAAGAGTGATTCAAGGGATTTATTTTTTCCTTGGGGTGGGGCAGAAAATGAATCACACAGGTTTTAGAATTGTCCCGTTTCCCTGATTCTAACAGTAGAAGTGGCTTTGCAAAATTTGAAAATTTCACAGTCACACTATTTATTCATCATAAAACTTTACATGACTCTCTCATTTGTTACAAATGGTTCGAGAGGGCTCTTTCTCCTCGCCCAGGGGAGCCGGTTCCACAACGTGTCCTAGCCCACGTGTCCCACTGCAGTCTGTCACATACTCCTACCCAGGCAACATGTGATAAACAAACTAATAATCTCACAAAACCTGGCACATCAACAACACCTTAGGCAACAACTTGTATGGGGCTGAGCGTGTGTGGGCATCAGTGCTCAAAGTTGAAAGGAAAACGGGGTGTTTGGGGAGCCTGTGACTAGCTGTCGCCTGTCTGCAGTTCCACGGTGAGCTGCAGAGACCCAAGGGTGGCTGGAGTGGGAGCCTCATAGACAGGGGCTCTGGTATGAATGACGACAGTATGGGGGGCGTGCTCTCAAAGAAACACGGTTTTATTACGGTGTTGTCAGTATGAGACCCGGCCTTGCGGGCATATTATGGGGGGTGGAGGGGGAGAAGGGGAAACTTAGATTAAAGACAGAATCATCAGAGACTCAAGAAATTAAAGCTATATAAAGAATGAGATTCATTTGACACTGGTGTTTATGAAGAAAATTTTGGCAATATTACATATGACTAATAAAATGAGGGGAAATGAGCCTTTACAGAAAACACTTCAAATTGTGAACAGCTTTTAGACCAGGATTCAGGAATTTTCTCTAAGTCTTTTTTTATTTTTTCAATTTGAGAATTAGGGTTGCCATATATTCAAATACTACCTAAGCTATGAGAGTGGTTGTCTAGGCAGTGAACACTTCCATTTTAAGAAGGAAAACCTTTCTTTTCTCTAAACACACACAATAGCACAGGCACGGTACTTGTCCCCACCCAGGACGGGCAGCTCTGAAATTCTTCATAGGACACGCCGCAATCCATAGAGCATGCGAGTATCCATTGGACCCAGCAGGAATGAATCAGGTTTCTTTTTTGTAAGTCTCAAGTCTACGTGGAGGCTTTTAGGTTTGATCTGCACTTCAAGTCTAGGGTCTTGAGGGCAAGGGAGGGACTCGGAGTGCAGTCCGTCTGCTCAGTGCCCTGACTTCCCCTGTGAGGGGCTGGGTTCTGCAGTCACCTCCGTCACACATGGTGTGTGTGCAGTCAGCCAGCCAGGAGCAGCAGAGGTTGTGGTGTGGGTGCTCCGCCAACGCAGGGAGGTGCAGGCAAAGACACATGAAACCTGGGGCCCCTGACACCCCTCCCCAGACTGCAGCCAGAGGATGATGCTTTCATGACCATGAGCTGAGACTGCTCCTTGACTCCGTGTGAACACGGGCGAAGTAGCAATCAAACTGTTTCTTTGAAACTCCTTAAAAACTAAACATAGGCTTTCCCCCTTTTCTGCTAATTATATACTTTTTTGTTAAAGAAGCAAGCCCTTTATTGCTCATAATTTCAGCTCTTACCCACTTGGGCACCTTCTCAGATCAATAATAGCATATATTTAAGTGGAAGAAAAGGCTAGATGTGATGGCTGTTTGCAGAGCAAGTATTCATTTCTAGTTTCTAAGTGGGCTTGTGTTTCCTGGTAAAATATTAAATTCGAGTCACAGGTTCAGAGCAGCTTTGCATTCAGAGCTTTTTGTTAAATATCTGTCATTTTTTAAATCTCGCATTCTGGCATAGGTTATAACAAAATCCAGTGTGCATTCTGTAGTGAACGGATTCCAGGGCTGCCAGCCATACATCTTTGATGGCAAAACTACATGGGTTGTAGCACCATGGAAATCAATAAATATTAACCTTTTCTGGCCCTTTGTGCAAGGATGCTTTATCAATCGCTGTCAGGTGAGAGAACAGTCAGTGATGAACAACAGCGTTTCTCGGCTAAGGAATCCATAACAAATTTAGAAATCAATGTAGATTAACACACTTTTTAAATAAAAAAAAAATCATCAACAGATTTAGTTCCTAGGAAGAGAACACAAAAGCTAGCCAGCTCACATTTCGAGCCGGCACCTTTGGTGGGACATAAACACAAGCATCACTATGATCCAGAGGGCCAACCATGATACACAGCGCTCAGACCCCACCTACGTGATAAGCACGTGCATCAGGTAACGTGCTGGGAAGTGGGGACACTCTGTTCCGTCACCACAGCCCCGTTCTGTTAGCAATCCACACGCTCCCAGGTCAGCTGACGGGCAGCAATCTTGTGAAGGTTTGGAATCAAGGGAAAACCGTGTGGCAGAATCATACTGTCACTCTGGTGACTCTTTCATCCAATCCCACATCGCAGCAGGCCATGCTCAGGAGGACACTGGCCCCTGCCGGACTCGCCCTGCTGGACCAGAGAGGGGACATCAGGCCAGGAAACCTGCTCACACTCACTTCTAGGTTCTCAAGGGAGCCCCTCTGGTTCTTGCGCGACTCGAGCTCTTGTCTCTGTGGACTCTTGTCTCAGTCTCAGTTCGGCTGAGCAGTCCAGTGTTCCGAGCGGCTGAGGAGGTCCGCTCAAGCCAAAACTGCCTCCTACTGCTTTGAATTTGGCACTTTAAACAGCAAAGTGTAACCACCTTGCAGCCTTACTCACTGGTATACCCATGTCTGTGCCTCCAAGGAGTACAAACATCCTGTGTTTTCATGATCCACTTCCCTTCAAAAAATACTGTGAAATTTTGAGAGGGCAGCGACTCAAACAAATAATTCGATCTTCAGAATGACGTTAACACACATTAACAGATGTAACAGAACACCAATGTGCTGAGAGCTCAGTTAACATAAAACCTACAAGTCAGCTGTGGAGGTAAATGACTGTACTCTTGTCATTCTGCCTGTGACATCTGTCACTTTAACCTCCAGATAAAGTGTAAGGAAAATCAGGATTCTTAGGAAAATAACATTATACTAGTTATATGTCTTTAATTTTTAAAAAGGCGCTTTTTTTGGTGGAAAAAACTCTGATGAATTCATTTTTTTTGCAATAAATATTAACTATGTATTTGGCCTGATGATATTCAAAGCGACTGCTCTAGGGGTAGAATCTAGAAAACTTCTAAAACAGGTTAATAAAAAATCTCTAATATTCATGAATTCCTCAAAAACAAGTTGGTTCTTGGAAGATGGTGGAAGAAGAAAATACCCTGAAATAACCCCAAATATATCAGTAAGTCCTTGGTGTCACACCCAAGACTTAATAGGTAAAGCAGGGCTTCTGTACAGGAACCCCCAGACAGGTATCCGCACTAACCTCACCCATGGGGCACACCGGGGGTCAAATCGCTGCAGGCCATCAGCGACCTCCCTAAATGTCCTTCAGGGCTCAGACACCAAGTGCCTTTAAAGAGCATATGCTTGAAATGGCTTCTATTTTTCTTAGCGAGAGAGACAGAGACAGATGGACAGACAGGAAGGAAGAGAGGGAGAGAGAGGGAGAGAGGGAGATAAGAAGCATCAATTCTTTGTTGTGGCACCTTAGTTGTTCATTGATTGCTTTCTTATACATGCCTTGACCATGGGGTTCCAGCCAAGCCAGTGACCCCTGCTCAAGCCAGCAACCTTGGGCTTCAATCCAGCACCCTTTGGGCTCAAGCCAGCAAACATGGGGTCATGTCTATGATCCCACGCTCAAGCTGGTGAGCCTGTGCTCAAGCCAGTGACCTCGGGGTTTTGAACCTGGGTCTTCTGTGTCCCAGGCCAATGTTCTATTTACTGTGCCACCGCCTGGTCAGGCTGAAATGGTAATTAAAAAAAAGAAAAAAACTTGAGGTTAAAAGATTTCTACAAACCAGTCAAGGAAAATGTTGCCTCTGTTCCAAGGACAAGCTTCAGTAGCATCATGACAGGGCTTCCTATTTAGAGCAGATCCCACACCTGCACCAGCAGTAGGGACGTTTCCCCGCCTTTCCCCACATTTATCACCAAAACTTTAGCTAAGATAAAAAAAAAAAAGAAAAACACAAAATCTTGCCAGAACATCCAAGATTATGGAGATCTCCTAAAAACATGTATGATGATCCTAATTTTTCTCGCAGAACCAGCATCTATGATGAGAACTCACAGACTTTCACGGTCTCAGAAAGCCCACTATCCATTTTGCAAGGAAGATATGAGCAGAGGGATCCAGGTAGCCATAAAGCAGCAATCTCCTCTTCTCTGAAGTTTCTATAAATAATAGCTTATAGCTCGGTGCTCGCCAGCCCCACGGAGTATCCGCACCCAGCAAGGGAGATAATCTTTTTAGGCTGACAGATTTTATTGGAGCACTCTCCTGCCATCTTGCTGGAGTCACTGGGAATATGAAGAGCCCTGCACATGAGCAGGGAAATCATTCGGGTCCTAGGATAGCCTTGTCAACTCTCTATGCGAAGAACAAAATAAGCATCAATAAATATCACATCACCATTGTTGAAGGAGTTTCTGCTTTACTTCATCGAGTTCACCTTAAGACTGTGTTTTCTCCTCTGAAGCATCTTTAACATAGCTCCACCCGGATCTCCTGAAACATGGGCTTTACGTGACAGGAAATAAATGAAGAGAAAAAACCTAGTAACTTCATTTACTACTTAAAGAAGGAATCATTTACACTACTTAATAGTACTCTGAGCATTTCTGATTCATTCTGATTCATTTATAAGCCTGTTTTCTTGGAGATACACAAACCTCTCCTGACCAGTGCATTACATGCATTGAGTGACCTCTCAATCAACGGACTCTGAGTGAAAAACCCTATTAAGAGCTCCAGCTTCATGAATGCAGGTCTGCACAGAACAGATACTGAACTCGTGAGCCCTGCCTGCACCGGGGACCCAAATGGCTATGGGAAGTGGGCCAGTGAAGGGCCTGCACCAGCCCAGGCAGAAGAGCATGGTGCACAGGAAGGGAGGGGCCTGATGCACAGGGTGGGGCATGGTGCACAGGGAGTATGGTACATGAGGAGTATGGTGCATGGGGAGTATGGTGCACAGGGAGTATGGTACATGGGGAGTATGGTGCATGGGGGGCATGGTGCACCGGGGGGCATAGTATACAGGGGGAATGGTACATGGGAAGTATGGTACACCAGGGGAATGGTGCACGGGGGGCATGGTAAACAGGGGGCATGGTGCACGGGGGGCATGGTACATGGGGAGTATGGTACATGGGGAGTATGGTGCATGGGGGGGCATGGTAAAAGGGGGGGGAGGTATGGTGAGGGGCAGGTTGAAGCATACATGCTATGGATACTAAAGATACCTTCAAATAAATGCTCGAAAAATTCAGAATTCAAATCAGCATGCAATTAGGGATTAGCAGAAGTGGTCTATAATTTTGCAGAGCATCACAAAAATCACTGAATAACATTTTGGTGAAAAGTAGCAGGAAGAAAAGACATCCAGTAGGAAAGCCTTGAATCAAGTGGTTTCAAGAGAGGAAGAGCAATGGAGATACACCCCCCCAAAGTGTTTACTGCCTCCACTCCACAACACAGACTCAGAGCCTTCCGGAGCCTTCCCTCACTGTCACCTGAGAGGATGTATCTGTGTAAATCTTCTGAAAGAGAAGGGAGGGGAGGAAGGGAGGAAAGGAAGGGTTTGGGAGGGAGGGAGGAGAAAAAAGGAAGGAGGGGAGGGAGGGAAGAAGGAAACGCATGCTTCAATAACCCAATTAAGAAACAAGCAACTGGCCCTGGCCGGTTGGCTCAGCGGTAGAGCGTCGGCCTAGCGTGCGGAGGACCTGGGTTCGATTCCCGGCCAGGGCACACAGGAGAAGCGCCCATTTGCTTCTCCACCCCTCCGCCGCGCCTTCCTCTCTGTCTCTCTCTTCCCCTCCTGCAGCCAAGGCTCCATTGGAGCAAAGATGGCCCGGGCGCTGGGGATGGCTCTGTGGCCTCTGCCTCAGGCGCTAGAGTGGCTCTGGTCGCAACATGGCGACGCCCAGGATGGGCAGAGCATCGCCCCCTGGTGGGCAGAGCTTCGCCCCTGGTGGGCATGCCGGGTGGATCCCGGTCGGGCGCATGCGGGAGTCTGTCTGACTGTCTCTCCCTGTTTCCAGCTTCAGAAAAATGCAAAAAAAAAAAAAAAAAAAGAAAAAAAAGAAACAAGCAACTAAAAAGCAAACATAGTTACACTGAAAATACATGAGTGCCCCTAGCTCTCCTTCTCCCTGACAGGTGTATGCTGGGCCAGGGCCTGGAGGTGAGTGGAAGGACCTAGGCCTGTGAAGGAACCGCCTTCACTGGGTGAGTCGTACACAGCAGACACCTGATAGGACTTGTTTCCTTTCTCACTCACCAAGTAGGCTTAGGTTGCAGTGTGTGAGGACGGAGGCCGAGCAGAGTCAAACAGTTCATAGATGCAGAGCTAGCGGGTGATGCAGCTCAGCACGGCAGCCCTGCCACTTCCCTGCCACCTATTTGCTGAGCTCAAAACCGTCCACTGACCTGTGTACCCGGTTCCTCCCAGCCTCTCCTGCTTTGTTGGACGTGTCTGGCCAGGACCTCGCGGTCAGGTCCTGCTCCCCCATCTACAATGCCAGCCTCTGCCCTCTCTCTGCCAGCAAGGCCCTCCCCTCTGCCCTGCTCTAAGAAAAGCTAACACTCTGAGCTCCATTACTTTTTCTATACAAATACAGACGGTAACAAAACTGTGACTACTCCTAACATGTCCTTTCAACATCCTTTCAGACGTCGTTCAATTATAGAAGTTACATGTATCTGTCCTGCAGAAACGCCACTGGAAAACAGGTACATGAAGAAAAAGCGCGTGGTAGCCATTCACCATCTACTTGCTTCCCTGAGATGGCCGGCGTGAACAGGCCCAAGTCTCTAATCTGCATGGTTCCTTCCACTCGTACAAATCAACATGTTATTTCCCCACACCCTTTGTTAAGAAAGAAATTGTCACAGCAGGTGTACTGCAGCGCACCCTCCTTGACAGTATATGAATACGTGGACACATCCATCCTGTTCACTTTCAACAACTGCGGCTTTGTCATTCTATGAACAGTCATGGGCATTTACATGGCTTCCAGTTCATGGATGGGACAATAACTCACAGCAAAGGAGCCTTACACGTTAGGACACTTATTCCATAAGGCTGATGCTACATAAAACTGCTGGCAAATGGCACGTGCATATTAAAGTGTAAAAGTAGCCTGACCTGTGGTGGCGCAGTGGATAAAGCATCGACCTGGAACGCTGAGGTCCCAGTTCAAAACCCTGGGCTTGCCTGGTCAAGGCACATATATTGAATAGGAGTTGAAGCTTCCTGATCCTCCCTTCACTCTTACTCTTTCCCCCCCCCAAAAAAAATGAATAAAGTCTTAAAAAAAATAAAGTGTAAGAGTAGGTTTGCGCTTACTTTCCAATAGAATGCTAGCGACATGCCCTCCCACTAGGAATGGATGCGAGCTCCATTCTCCAGCATATGCTCTGTCCATCACTGGCCATTCTCAACCTTTCAAGTTCCTGCCAATGCATAAAAACTGGCATCTTATTGTTTTGATGTACTGACAGCCAATGAGGTTAAACATCTTTGCATATGCTGACTGACCATCTGCATTTTAAAATGCCTATTCCAATCTGCCTTTTTCTATTAAAAAAAATCAATTTGAGGGAGGTTCCTGTAAGTCAAGAATAGTGACCTTCTGTGGAATACTGGGGTATAATTAACCGTATTCTCTGTCTCAGGTGCTGCAAATATCTCCTCAAAATTTATTCGCAAACTTTACTTCTCTTTTCCCAGTCTGATCCTGTATTTCATGTTTACATAACCCTGAGGTTATGTAAATATCAGATGTTTGTCTCCATCACCAATTGACTAGTAAGATTTTAAAATAAAAGTGCAATTCATGTGAATATTTTTAGAACAAAGCTATAATAATGCCTTTTTTATTAATTAACTGACATCTCCTCCTTTGCCTTTCTCCTTCACACTTCAATTACCAGGTGTCTGAGGCTGATAAATAAAAGAAACAAAAGCACAATTAATTGTTTATAATAGCCCTGAATCAGTCTCCTGATGTCAGGTGATTCCTGAGCTTCTGATATCATCACATATAAAAAAAGCTACCAGTTACCTTATACTCTGTCTTTATATAGGAAATACCACAGTGATTATCTGTCAATAGAGAAAGATAGAACTAAAATAAAAGATAGCTTTCCTTGTGTTTCAATTCCAATTTTTCAATATATTCACCCTCAGGTGTCCAGATTACAGAATAAAAAATAATACTAGAAAAATGTGGAGTGTGGCAATCTAAAGGATGTTCAGGTACGCCTGTTTAGATCAATGTCTACCCATCACAATTAACAGAAACTATGCCCTAAAATTATCAATAGACAACAGGCCATCAAAAAGTTCACGTTCAGAAGTTGCAGTCCACCCCTGACCTCCTCCAGGGTCAAAGGCGTCCCTGTGGTCACTCGTGCGGGACCCTGGGTCACGTGGAGCCCACTGTGGGGACTCTGCCCCATGGTCTACGTGACGATTTCCTCCCCCCGAGCTTTCATCACACGCCAAGGACAGGGAGCTGGCTGTCTCTCTTCAGCGGGGTGACTGCTCGCTGGCCCTACTCTGCGCAGCACAAACACAGGCAAGTTCCTTTGTGAGCTGATCATTTGCTAGAGGTCATTCAGACCATAATTTCAGGCCCTAGCCACTGTCCTGATGGTCCTTCTTAGGAAATTGGACCCAGTGGGGACGTTTTCTCCCTCTGCTTAGTCTATGGGTCAGCATTTTCCTTCTCTTGTAGTTCTTAATTCCCTTAAGTGGCAATTATTTAAGACACAGTAAAGAGAAGGTGCAATCTACATTTATCCAATAAAACCTAAATATTAAAAAGGACAGAAAAATCCAGCATGGTTACTAAGGATAAATGAGACAGCATTTAGCATATGAAAGGTACCAATGAAGTGGTACATGAGTAAATGGATAAAATTTTTAAAAAATGATTGGAGGTTAAAAAAAAATTAGGAAGAACTAAAAGGGCATACTATGTGTCAAAGAGACAGAGCGTCTTAATTATCAAAGGTTAATATCACAGTCAGAGTCAAGAAATAGGTAAAAAAAAATCACTGTAATAAATACTACATCCACTGAAAGGTAGAAAACCTAAATTTTAGATTTTTAATGAGCATATGATAAAAATTAGATTAGTACTATGGTCCAAAATACACACTCTCAACAGATGCAACCTATTAGTTCTAAAAGCGTTACTCCTGGAAATGAAATCACCATGCCTGAAAAGACATTTAAGAAATTATGATCACAGGGAGGGCATTATATATAAATGTACTCTGAGGTCAAAGGTTCTGAAAGAGCCAAAGGAGGAAGGTAGGAATCCTGAATTTTATGTGGTCCATTCATAAGCAAATAGCACAAGTACTGGAACAGGTGAAAGAGAGTGAATGAGTTTAGATGGCAGCCTGTTCGGGGAAACAGGCTGCAGGATTCTGACAGGAGCATTCTGCATGTAATGACAGAATTCAGAGCTATGGCCACTGGTGCAGAGTTGTTCCAGGCCCAGCAAGCACCATCTTTACTGACCACACCACCTTTTCCCACGTCCAGATTTAAGAGCGCAGCAAGACCTACGACAGTTTAAGGACCAACTCACATTCAGTTACATTCTTAAGTTTTTAAAGCTTAATATTCACAAATTCGTCTTTGATCTAACAGACCACCTGGCAGATCAAAAAGTAGTATTTCCCCAATAAAATCCAACATGCGACATCTGTGAAATACGGTAGTCCATTTAAGCTTCTGGGTGGGATTCAAATAGATTCCCACACATATGATGAACTCCTTCCGTCAGGGTCACTTTGAAGGGACTTTGTTCCCGCAATCAGAAAAGGTCCTGTCTCCACGACCAATCCATTTTCTAGAGCATTCCAAATGCTCTGCTTTGTGATCAAACGCTGACTCCTGCAATGGCAATACTTAGCTCAAGTGTCACACGGACAACGGCCAATTATCCAGCAAGGAGCAGTGGCATGGGAAGGGTCCCAGGAAACAGCGTCCGGCTTCAAGCAGCGGACCGGCCGAAACGTCTGGGTCAGAATCCTTGCTTTACTGTTGCCACCACACTGCTATGTGGGGAATAAGAGTAGCCCAGGTACGCTCTGGAATTAAATGGCATGATACTCTTCAAGAGAGGCTAAATCAGGGGTCCCCAAACTTTTTACACAGGCCAGTTCACTGTCCTTCAGACTGTTGGAGGGCCGGACTATAAAAAAAACTATGAACAAATTCCTATGCACACTGCACATATCTTATTTTAAAGTAAAAAAACAAAACGGGAACAAATACAATATTTAAAATAAAGAACAAGTAAATTTAAATCAACAAACTGACCAATATTTCAATGGGAACTATGCTCCTCTCACTGGCCACCAATGAAAGAGGTGCCCTTCCAGAAGTGCGGCGGGGGCCGGATAAATGGCCTCAAGGGGCCACATGTGGCCCGCGGGCCATAGTTTGGGGACCCCTGGGCTAAATACTTTGTGAAATAGTGCATGCACAAACGAAATCATTAGAATCACATATCATATGGTTAATTACATAGAATTAAATAGAATTAATTCAATGCTACTTTCTAGATTTTTCCTGTATTCTACAGAGTAGAAAAAAATTACTGTGAAAGATGCCTATTAAGATAAATCAGCAAGAGAAGCACGGTTAGAGCACACTGACTTTTGATCCTTCCTCACACTCTCCCCATCCCTCCTCCCTGGGGCCGCAGGGGCTGTCCTCCCACAAGGACTCGCAGCTGCCTTCCAGCCTGAGCCCAGAGGTGATGCTCCTTGTCTGCCCATGCAGGTCACTTCCCCAGGGGCTGCCCTACGACACCTTCGACTTTTCCTTACAGACCTCAGGGGTAGCTGGGCATTCATGAGTGCAGTCGTGAACCAATGTCTTCCCCACTGAGGGAGGCGGCTCTCTGCCAGCAGGACCACGCCTGGGCTGCACACTTGTGTGCCTCTGGACCCCAGTGTGGGCGGGGGGACGCATCATGGGTAGAGGAAGCCCAATATGTGCTTGGGGACAGCCCAGGAGGTCTCACACAAGAGTAGTTACACATTCTCAAACAAAATCAATTTGTCATCATGTCAGGACTTTTAAAACATGTTCTGCGCCTGACCTGTGGTGGCACAGTGGATCGAGCGTCGACCTGGAGTGCTGAGGTCGCCGGTTCAGAAACCTGGGCTTGCCCGGTCAAGGCACATGTGGGAATTGATGCTTCCTACTCCTCCCCTTTCTCTCTCTCTCTCTCTCTCTCTCTCTCTCTCTTTCTCTTCTCTAAAATGAGTAAATAAATAAAAATAATAAAAACGTGTTCTGCAACATACTAAGAAGCAGAAGAATTTAAATCGCATAAACTCAATGAAGTTTATGAAATCTTCCCCATTAAAAATGTTTACAATTTACTGATTTGACTTTTCAGTGAGGATTCAGGACTTGTCACCGGACACAGTGAAAATGTTTTTCACGAAAAATTGGGAACTATTAAAGAAAGGTTGGAATACTGAAATTGGCTGGCGCCCTGCTGATATGACTCTGCAGGGAGAAACCCTGTAACTGGAATCATCATATCACAACTTCCTAGAAGTCTGTGGATTTCCGTAGGGTTCATATCAGAAACAAGGGTCCTACGTACGTCTGATGGCTTAGCAACAAGAGAGAGCCACACCCTTAGGGAGACCTTCCTGCAACTTCTGTTTGCTCAAGAGACAGAAGCAGTGGGTAGGGAGAATGTCTTGCCCTGCATTCTGTAGGAGCTCAGGGCTCCTCACAGGGCCCCTGGTCATACCACAAACATCCAGCAGCGGAGCATAACTAGATACAAACACGCAGATGAAATGCCTACATCAATTAGCATGCTATACTTCAGGTCTACGTCAAAACCTTTAGGCCAAGCACATTCAATTTTATTTGTGTTATGATAATAAACTGTTGAATCTCATAGGTTGAATGAAAATGATACATATTAATGTAACAGGGTGAATATCTTGACATCTTAATGCCTACAAGATGAACATACACAAACTGACCCTGCCAAAAATAATATAACATATAGCAGTGGATTTCAAGTGTAAAAAAATTTTTAATTTGAAATGTTCAAACTGAACATAAAACATCTTTAAAATGTCTAACACATTTCCTTAGAGAAGTTGGGTTGTAAAAGGAAACACATAAAGTGCTGTAACAGAATTACATCTAAAAACAAAATTAATTCTTTGGTAAAAGATTCATGATCCAAAAGCACACATCACAAAAACACTTTTTCTTCACGTGCAGTGGGAAAAGGCCACACACGTGGATAAAGCTGATACCTTAGAACAGAAGAGTAAAATAAGAAGAAACCTCAAGTATTCAGACACTTTGAAAGCGCTATCTCTGTCTTCTTTCTCTTGGCTCTTCAGCACTTTGTTGCATGGGTGATGCAATTGGCTCTTCAGCTCGGTGTTTCCGATGACCCCCTTCAGCAGCCGAAGGCCTCTGCAGCCACGCCCCGATCCGGCCAGGCTCCTCGTCCCACCTCTCCTGTCACGCAGCTCTCACAAAATCAAGTGCTCTCTGTGTGCCTTTCTGCACGTGAAATTAATCATCTTCATTCGCACTTGAGTTGCACAAGTTACCACAACCGTTCCACCCCTGCAGCAAACACTGTCTCCCACACTCGCTCTAATAGCAAGAGCGCTTACAAGTCATTAAATCACGTTGCAATTCAACGTGCACGAGAGGGCCTACATCTGGCACTTCTTCTGTCTAGCCCTTGATTAAGCGTGAAGCTTGCTCTGGGTGAGTATCAAGGTTAATCTAACAAAGCCTAATCCCATCAATTGATTATTTGCAAGATACCAAGAAGTACCACACAGGGTCAGCGCTGACTAAATATCAATAGATTCAATAAATATTTATTTACTAACATAAAGAATGCTAAGTAGGATACTTAACCACCTGACAAGTGGGAAAGGTTGTGAGACTGGCACCTTTTTTAAAAAAAAAGAAACCTTAGGTGAGACCAACTACAGAACTTCCACCTAGTACTCTAAAATTTCAAGAAAACTAGGCATTTTCTTGTCTGTTATTTATACTAATGATTTTTTTTTAAGCAAAGAGTCTATTTATTAGTAACAGTCTGGTTTTTAATCAAGAGAGTAGGGTATAAATGTAAATATGCAAGTTATGCCAACAACCCAGGTCAAACATATTCATATAAAATGTGACTTGGAATACCTACTCCTGTCACTCAAGAGCAGCACCTACTAGCATAACTAATAAGAACCTAGAAGACACAGAGTAATTTCAATTCAATATTGATTTAATTAAATACTTACAGAGCTCTTAATGTATGCCTGGTACCGCTAAAAATTCTTTACAAATATGAACTTATTTAATCACTCTAAGACATTTATCACTAAAGGAGATTAATTGACATAAATATTACTCCTAAATCTGTCCCTGGCCAACATCTGGGAAAAGACCGGTATTATCACTCATTCTAACCAAGGGAACCAGACAACGGATGAGGAGGAAACCCTTAAAGGCAGTTCCCCCAAAAAGAGGTCCCTCCCAGTAAAGAGAAGATTAAATTGTGTATTCTATGCAATATGTGTAAATTCATCTACGTTAACTGCAGAGGAGTGTGGCCTCCTCCTTAGAAACAGGAAACCACTTATGCTTGGCTTTTATTTTAAGCATGCATAAAAATTATGATTTCTCATAAGAGGAGAGAATGACTCCCTGCCAATCATGCTGATGTGCTCCTCAACGAATGGCGGCAATGGCTGTGACGGGCTGAGCAGAGTGCTTTAAGAAGGATCTAGACCAGTCTCCTCCAGTCGGGCCTCCGCCGTATTCTACTGCAATAAAAGCTATTAGGTGATTTAAGTGACTACTTTACCATGATGGATTTCATCTACTAAAAAAGAACGTATTTAAGTGTTTTTAATCTTACTTAGAAATAAAAAAGGGGAAAAAATAAGAAAGGATAAGCATGTCTGTAAGCTAAAATATTTTGCTTCTTAATATTTTTCTGCACAAATTAACTTTGTAAATTTATGCAATCGATTTATATATTTTAGATACTGATTAGTATGTAACGTGTAACATCTTTTTGGTCTATTGAATTTTAGAGTCTCAAGCCAATTAGTATAATTTCTGTATTAACTTTCTCCATCCCAATCAGCTCACTCCTCTAATGGCCCTCACCAGCACAGACACCTATTTAATATTTTCCAATATGGTTATGTGCAGAAAACACATAAAAGATAAGGACAACTGGTTTTATATATGTAGTTGTGATATTTAAATTTTTAAACTATGGTAAATACATGTAACAAAATTTACCATCTCCACCATTTTTAAGTGTACAGTTCAGTACAGTTAAATATATTGTTGTACTATCAATCTCCAGATTTGTTTTGTACTGCAAAAGTGAAACTGGACCTATTAAACAACAACCACAAAAGGAGGATGAATATAAAATGTATAGAGACTTTGGAGAGCAGCTTGACAGCTTCCTTTAGAAGCTAAAATTATATATAATGATACCCTTCAGGTAGCTCATGTCCAGGTATTTACTCATCAGAAATGGAGCCTTCCTTTCACGCAGAAACCTACATGTGAACGTTAATAGCAACACTATTCATAATTGCTAGAAAGAGCAAACCATCTCGATGTGGGACTTAACTGTGGATTTGATATGCAGTTCTCTGACAAGTAATGATGTTGAGCATCTTTTCATGTGCTTACCAGTCATTCAGATGTCTTCTTTGAAGAAATGGCTTTTCAGATCCTTTGCCCATTTTTTAATTAGGTTATTTGGCTAGTTACTATTAAGTTATAAGGGTTCTTTACATATTCTGGATACAACTCCCTGATCAGATTTATAGCTTATGTTTCCACTTCACAGGGTTCCTTTCATCTTCTTCAGTAAGTAGTTTATCCTTTGAGGTATAAAAGTTTTTAGTTTTTATGTAGTTCAATTTATCTATTTTTCCTTTGTGCTTTTGCTGTCGTAACCAAGAAACCACTGCCAAATTAAAGGCACAAGGACTTGTGTTTGAAGACTAAGAGTTTCATAATTGTAGGTCTTATGTTTAGGCCTAACTTATGTTAGACAGACAGATGGCACAGCGTGCATCCACGGGACTCGTGGGGCACCGTGCACACGTATGCTGCTGGCTCTGTCTGCTGAAAAGGCACACAAGCAGGGTGCGCGGGAGCTGCAGGCACAGAGCACACCACGGTGTCTAGTTCTGTTCTCTCGTAGGGACCCAGTGTGCCTGGGGGAGCAGGCTGGCTTCAGGACCGGGCAGGGAAAGCACCAGCAGGCCAGAGGTGCACGGGCACACGTGGGGCAGAAAGCAGGGACGCTCCTAACCAGGGGCCATCAGAGGATACAGAGCACCTGACAGAGCTCGTCATGGCAAAGTGGAGCCACTCCAGCCAGAAAACGGGTGACAGTGGCACCGAACTAAACCATAGTAAACAGGTCCATGGCGATACACATTAAAGTAATGGGAGAGAAGGGACGGATACTCTTTTTTTTTTTTTTTTTTTAATTTTTTTTTTTTTTACTTTATTTATTCATTTTTAGAGAGGAGAGAGAGACAGAGAGGGAGAGAGAGATGGGGGGAGGAGCTGGAAGCATCAACTCCCATATGTGCCTTGACCAGGCAAGCCCAGGGTTTCGAACCGGCGACCTCAGCATTTCCAAGTCGACGCTTTATCCACTGCGCCACCACAGGCCAGGCATGACGGATACTCTTTTAAAAAGAATTCCAATTAAATGTGGAAGGAACGAGGGAAAGAGAAAATCACCACTACATCTCTGCAGATCTTCCTGTGGAAGATCCACTGATGACTGTCAATCAAAGGGCAAGTGATTGAGGAGATTTTCATAATCTGAAATTACTGCCCCCAGATGTTTATTACTTAGAAAGGGGGAAACAACACATCTGCAGGAAAGAAAAAGACACCACCTTCCTCACTACCTGCAACACAGCTGTTCTGGGGAAGTCTAAAAAAAACTGAAATTATAACATGGGTAACACCAGACTAGTGCAAAACAAGCGATCCGTATTCTCTCAAGTCTCAAGGTCATGGAGACAATGGAAGACTGGCACCTTTCGGGGACCAGAGGACACGCTGACTCTGGCTGAACCCTGGAGCGGGCGTAGCACACCGGAGATGGGAAACACAAGTGAGCACGCCCTGATCACCCTGAGCACCCAGGGAGCACGTGGGGATACACGGGGAACAACTGGAGACAGGAGACCCAAGTGAGCACACCCTGAGCACCCGGGGAGACAGGAGACCCTGAGCACCCGGGGAGCACGTGGGGACACACGGGGAACATGTGGGGGCACATGGGGAACATCCTGGAGTGGGCGCAGCAACTAGAGACAGGAGACCCAAGTGAGCACACCCTGAGCACCCAGGGAGACAGGAGACCCTGAGCACCCGGGGAGCACGTGGGGACACACGGGGAACATGTGGGGGCACATGGGGAACATCCTGGAGAGGGCGCAGCAACTAGAGACAGGAGACCCAAGTGAGCACCCTGAGCACCCGGGGAGCACATGGGGACACACAGGGAGCACAAGCAGAGCACACAGGGAGCACGTGGGGGCACATGGAGCACACGGGAACACACACAGAGCACACGGGAGCACGTAAATGGGGGCACATGGGGAGCACCTGAGGAGCACATGTGGAACACACAGGGAGCACATGGGGGCACACACGCAGCACACAGGAGCACACACAGAGCATACAGAGAGCACACGGGAGCACGTAGGGGCACACACATAGCACCTGGGGAGCACGCATGGAGCACATGGGAGCACACACGGGAACACCCGGGGAGCACATGCAGAGCACCCCAGGAGCACACGGTGTTGCATGGGTGCTGGTGCATTGGTCCTGGGTAGCTGCGCTTCGGTAAACATGACACTCACAAAGGGCAATAAATCTACGGAACTCTGTACTCTTTTTACAAGGTTTTGGTAAGTTTTAAGTTACTTAAAAAAAAGGTAAAACAAAGACAACTTGCTTACTGGCAATTTTGCTCACTCTAGAAAGAAATGAAATTGCAAATGCATTACAACGCACATTTTTACACCCTTTGAAGTACACGTCAAAGCTCATCACAGAGTACTCCCAAACCTCCCGCGTCCCCCGACACCTGCACGCTGGTCTCCACAGGCGGCCCCACGCAGAGCTGCCTGGCCCCACACTGCTGCCAGCTGTGGACCGGTCAGCACCGCCTGCTTCCCCCACACCCCACTGAGTCATGGGGGTCAGGACACGACGGCAAAGGTGTGTACACGCTTCTAATACGTAAATTACACTGAATTAAACAGTTGATAAAAAGTATATGTAAAGAAAAGCCACAGCAGCTACCTGACACAGTCACACGGCCTCTGCTTTAACTTTCCACGATAAAGTTTTTTCCCTTAAAATTTTGATAATGAAGCTGTTGGGCATCACAATTTTATTTCCTTTCTAAAAAATAAAATCTATGGTGACGTTCAGAACTTGGTTCACGAACGCAGAACCCCATGGACCCGATTGGGTCACAGCTACGCCTGCCTGCCGACGGGGCCACCGCACCGCCAGGCACCTGTGCAGCCGTGGCCACAGTGAAGACGCTAAGTTTCCCTGGGGTTCCAACGATACAGGCCAGTCACACTCAGCGAGGCCTCCTCCAAAAGGGGAGAGATTTTTTTTCCTTGAAAAAAATTGAACAGTGCTTTAAAAGGTCATGTAGCAAGGGTAGGAGCCTGGAGCCCAAGACCTCTCAGAGCTGGAAATACATAAAAAATGATGAACTGAATGGATTTATATAAATCTCAGATCTCTTCAGCCGATTCTATTAGGTGTTACTAACAAAAGCTGTATTTTAATTGTGTGCTCTGACTTTATTTTAAATGTTCTGAATGCCATTATGGATTTCACAGAATATTAAAATATACACTAGGAAGGACATAATTTCAGAATAATACTCCATTTAAAAATTAGTTTTAAAAATATATAGTAGGCACCATACAACGAACAGAAATAATTCAAATAAATTAGGTGATAAGTTTCCACTGTGAAAAAAGTTTTACACAGATATTTTAGCCCTAACTTTGAATATCTGTGCAGACCATCAGGCTAATATATGTATGGCCACTGGTACATACACACACATCCAGAGAGTGTGATTTATTACTCTTAACGGCAACTTGAAATAGATACAAAAATCATTCTGGAACTTTCCAATGATTAAACCATCAATAACAAAGGCCAGTAGCTTTTCTTTTCAAGAGAATCTCAAGATGAACACTTTTCAGAGCTGCTGCACAGGCATGATTTCACCTGAGCTGCACACTCAGAAGAAAGGCAAGACACTGAGTACTTCTGCAGCTGAGGAGGAAAATACAGAGCCGCTGAGTGACCCACTCAGAGTCACAGGCCCACCAGTGACAAAGCCAGGACGCTGCAGGCCTGCTGCACTGACTGAACCTGTCTGTCCATCGCCCGGCGGCCCTGCTGCACCGACTGAACCCGTCTGTCCATCGCCCGGCGGCCCTGCTGCACCGACTGAACCCGTCTGTCCATCGCCCGGCGGCCCTGCTGCACCGACTGAACCCGTCTGTCCATCGCCCAATGGCCCTGCTGCACCGACTGAACCCGTCTGTCCATCGCCCGGCGGCCCTGCTGCACCGACTGAACCCGTCTGTCCATCGCCCGGCGGCCCTGCTGCACCGACTGAACCCGTCTGTCCATCGCCCAATGGCCCTGCTGCACCGACTGAACCCGTCTATCATTCGCCCAATGGCCCTGCTGCACCGACTGAACCCGTCTGTCCATCGCCCGGCGGCCCTGCTGCACCAACTGAACCCGTCTGTCCATCGCCCGGCGGCCCTGCTGCACCGACTGAACCCGTCTGTCCATCGCCCGGCGGCCCTGCTGCACCGACTGAACCCGTCTGTCCATCGCCCGGCGGCCCTGCTGCACCAACTGAACCCGTCTGTCCATCGCCCGGCGGCCCTGCTGCACCGACTGAACCCGTCTGTCCATCGCCCAATGGCCCTGCTGCACCGACTGAACCCGTCTGTCCATCGCCTGGCGGCCCTGCTGCACCGACTGAACCCGTCTGTCCATCGCCTGGCGGCCCTGCTGCACCGACTGAACCCGTCTGTCCATCGCCCGGCGGCCCTGCTGCACTGACTGAACCCGTCTGTCCATCGCCCGGCGGCCCTGCTGCACCGACTGAACCCGTCTGTCCATCGCCCAACGGCCCTGCTGCACCGACTGAACCCGTCTGTCCATCGCCCGGCGGCCCTGCTGCACCGACTGAACCCGTCTGTCCATCGCCCAATGGCCCTGCTGCACCGACTGAACCCGTCTGTCCATCGCCTGGCGGCCCTGCTGCACCGACTGAACCCGTCTGTCCATCGCCCGGCGGCCCTGCTGCACCGACTGAACCCGTCTGTCCATCGCCCGGCGGCCCTGCTGCACTGACTGAACCCGTCTGTCCATCGCCCGGCGGCCCTGCTGCACCGACTGAACCCGTCTGTCCATCGCCCAACGGCCCTGCTGCACCGACTGAACCCGTCTATCCATCGCCCGACGGCCCTGCTGCACCGACTGAACCCGTCTGTCCATCGCCCAACGGCCCTGCTGCACCGACTGAACCCGTCTATCCATCGCCCGACGGCCCTGCTGCACCGACTGAACCCGTCTGTCCATCGCCCAACGGCCCTGCTGCACCGACTGAACCCGTCTATCCATCGCCCGACGGCCCTGCTGCACCGACTGAACCCGTCTGTCCATCGCCCGACGGCCCTGCTGCACCGACTGAACCCGTCTGTCCATCGCCCGACGGCCCTGCTGCACCGACTGAACCCGTCTGTCCATCGCCCGGCGGCCCTGCTGCACCGACTGAACCCATCTATCCATCGCCCGACGGCCCTGCTGCACCGACTGAACCCGTCTGTCCATCGCCCAACGGCCCTGCTGCACCGACTGAACCCGTCTGTCCATCGCCCGACGGCCCTGCTGCACCGACTGAACCCGTCTGTCCATCGCCCGACGGCCCTGCTGCACCGACTGAACCCGTCTATCCATCGCCCGACGACCACTGTGAGCACTTTCCACGCTGCTCCCCTGGTCGCTCCAGAACACTGTGGTCGCAGAAGAACCTCGTGGGCCCGGAGGGCTGCGCTCCTCCTCAGCCCCCGCATGTGCAGGGCCACCATCAGGCAGGGACGTCTCCTGCTCGGGCAACTTAACCTCTTTGACATCCATTTTCTAAAATCCTGAAACTGGGAACAACACCCCCAAAGACATTCATTTTGAACATGTAGTGGCCCAGCTAAGAGTCTGGCCCAGGCACTATTATTACCCCTCCTCCTTCATTCTTGTCATTCAAAAGGCAGCTGGTGACAGGGTGAAATAATGGAGTCATTCAGTACTACACGCTACCACCTACATAGGAAGCCACATACATGCACTAGGGGGTCCCGACTGTGGGGGACCCTGAGAAGGCAGGGGATGGCCAGACAGATACAAGGATGGAAATGTTTCCTCCACAGGGCTGAGCAGACAGAGGACATTCTCACCAGGAAGAGTTGGAGGGAACGTATTTATTTGTAGGCAGATGAAGTTTAAAAAATTTAAAAATATTTAAGAATGTGTAATTAGGTTTCTCAGCATATCATTTACCGAAAACTAGGGGATGAGAGCAGAGGGTCTGCTGACCTCACCAGTCACCGGTGTGGATGAGCGTTCCCCAGGGAGGAGACCAGGGCAGCGATGGAAATCCTGAGAAGAGGCTGATGGAACCCCCGCACGGACATGACCCGCGCACTGCCTACGGAGGTGTCAGGCAGTTATCTCAGACTAGGGCTCCCCACAGCAGCGAGAGGGGGAGACACTGAACCCACTCAGTCCGGCTGGCCCCGAGGACACTGCCTCACGGAGGTGCCGCGGGACTGACACTGACGTTTGAAAGAAACAAAGACCTCTGGCAGCAGTTCTAAAAATAGTAACTGTACCCATGGATGGTGCCTGAGGTTAAGGAAGCCAAGGGCTGGATTGTTAATCAGGTCAGAAGTCTTTGGTTGGAAAGGAAGTACCAGGAGGCAGGAAAACAGGAAGGCAGTCTGAAGGTTACAGGGGGGCTGAAAATTAGTGTAGTGAGCCCCACGTCTGTATTAGGAGATGAAGCTGAGACGATACTGGGGGTGAGCGTAATGATACCCCTGCAGAAGTACATGTTAATGGCAGTGAGTCAGCATGGATTCACCAAAGGCGATCATGTCAGGAAAAATTTTGTTCCTTTTTAGGTTGAAGGGATAATTGGTTTATGTAAGGGAGAACCAATGAGAAACTATCAGGAATTTTTGGATCTTTTCACGAAATGAATTATACGAAACATCCTGACTCGTGTTCAGAGCCTCCAACTAACAAAAGGGGACGGGAGAGCGGGGGTTAAAAATAGAGGACTCCAGGGAAACGGCCTTCTCCCCAGCCTGGCTCTCAGGTTACAGGCGCTGGTGACAACTGAGGAGGCGGCCTTTTCAACGAGGACAGGGGGACACCACTCAGCCAGAGGGGATGGCAGCAGCTGCTTTACCGAATGCAGAGACGGAACAAATGGGTTCTGAGGAGGAACGTGAAATCCACCTGCCGGAGTCTGGGGGGGCATTGGGGAGAAAGAAGGGGTCATTGTAAGGACAGTTTAAATGGCTCTGAATTACAAGGTCAGACACAGCCAAGCTAAAAAAGAATCACCTTTTTAAAGTTTTCTCTTAACCACGCTAAGCGAACCAAAGAGAAACAATGACTGAGGAGGCACGTGCCCCACGCAGCAGCAGGCTCAGCAGCGACACCCCCGCGCACCTGCCTTACGAGTCTCGCTGGCGGGGACACCCAGGATTGCTAGGACGACATGTATACAACAACGATCCTGACGGAACTGTAACACTAGGGCTATACACACAGATATCCCCCACAGACAAAAGAAGAGGGGGTCACGTTTCTTCACGCTTGTCTGTAGATGACACCTCCCGCCTCACAAAGGCTGCCCAGCTGCCCAGCACCGCGGTGGCGCAGTGGCACAGCTCCGGGAGTAAGTGGCATGGCCGGAGGACAGTCTCTGTGGTCTGCAGCCAGTGTCCCGCCCCTTCCTTGGGTACCCGTCATTTAACAGGGAGAGCTACTCGATTTGGGGAAACAGCCATGAGAGGCAGGATCAGAACTCACCGTGACCATGGGACTTGTGGACAGCCAGCGGCCTCAGAGGGCTCTGCTGGGCCCCTCCTGAAGCAGACGCATGTCCACGAGAGGCAGCCACTCTGGAACCCGCACCACCACGCGTCCATGTTCAGAGGGACCCACAGGGACTGTGTCCGAAGGTGCTTTAATTCCCTTTATCTGCATAGCCCGAAACCTCTTCAGTAGCAACTTCACCAAAATGCAGGAAACTGAACTGTTTTCATCTGGCTAAAACAGCCCTGGATACCACAGAGATGACTAAACCAAACATTCTACTGGCACTTTAAAAAGTTGGTCATGTGAGAACTAACAGACATTGGAAATACCTCAGCAGGAACAGGTAACAACCAGCAGGAAGACAGTGTCAAATGTAAAGAATATCATTCTAACACAAATTACCATCAAGTTCTGCTTCTTTTCCTGTAGATATTATATGAGTAAATAACATTTACATATTTTATATTTTGCAAACAAAGTGTTGCCCTTTGGGTGGAATTTCCCCACTGTCACGTCTCCGGCTTGGTGGCACGACCCATGATCCCATCATGCTAGACGTAAAGGTGCTGTGCTGGGAGCTTTGTGGCCATTACTTTCCTGAATTCTCACAACAACCCTTCAAACAGATACCACCACACGAATTTACGTATGAGATGTCTGAGATGTGATGAGCTTAGCTTACCTGAGGTCAGTCGCACGGCCTGTCGGGAAGAGGTGGATGGGAAATGTAACTCTAGCTGATCCCAAAGCCCCTGCTCAGGGCAGCCCTGGGCCCACAGACATTATATAAACTCGGGATTTGCTTCAGGGCGGGGACTCCCTGAAAGGCCCCACACTCATAATGTCACACTTCGCCATTCTGCACAGAAAGGATTTCACTCGAGGCACACCTGTCTGAGCTCTGGGAGCAGGTGTGCCCCCCTCTGCCACTGGGTCCCTGCAGCACGTCTGGCCTGGTCCACCGAGACCAGAACACCAGGCGGCCACTGCCACCACCCACGGGTCCCTGAATGCTCGGGGCCAGGGCCCTCCTAATTTCTGTTGACGAGTGGCCCTCTGTCCCGTCCATGCTGTTCTACTCTCTCCTTGGTCACGTGCTATTCCTTCCCAGGTGTTCACTGGAAACCATGGTACAAAGGGATTGGGCAAAACGCTTCCAGTCACAAACATTTTTGGCAGCGAATTTAAAATTTTATCAATTAGTCAAATAGGAAGCCTAAAGAACTATAATTTCAGTTTTGAATAGTTGCTGTTATTAACCTTGTTGTTCTGGGATGACTATTCTGTCATATTTACTCTTGATCAAATGTAACTGAGAAAACTGTTTTCTAGCTGAGCGGGCAAAGCCTGCAGTGGCCCCCAGATAAGTCTGGAACGCTGACTGTCACGGATTCAGCACATTAATATAGAGCACAGCCATGCCCAAGGAGCACTGTGACCGTGGTGAACATGCCCGTAAAAACCACACCCTCTCAAACAAGTCTCGGCCCCTCACCTGCGTGCAGGTAAGCCAGGTCGGGGTTCTCGATGTCAGGATGCTGCTCCTTCAGGTGGTTCCGGAACTCCACGGGGACGTTTGTTCCATACTCACACTTGGGACAGTTGTACATCTTGACGCCCTCGTGCTTGCCAGTGTGTAAAATGTGTTTGCGGATGTTTTCAGCACAGTTTGACCTACCAAGTAAGAAAGAAAGAAAGGGAAAGGAGTTAAGGTCAAATCAGTAATGTGAGACCACCAATAATGACATGAGCCAGCACACAGGCTGAGTGACACGACGAGGATGCTCTCCCCGCTGCACCACAATGACGTGTGTGATACACCCTTTGCAGGGGGCTGGTCACACCTGAACCTGGTACTCATTTCTGAGGGGCCTCATTTCTATGCAAAACTGAAAACACCAAATCCCAGGTCCTGTGATTTTAACATCCAATTATCCTGGTGCCACTTGAGGGCACTGAAGGCGTTTCCTTCACCCCGAGAACACGCCTGTCACACTGAGGACTAGCACAAAGGACAGCACTGCCACCTCCATGAATACGCAGCAGCAAGGGGACAAAGAAGCTTTGGGTCTTAAGTTCTGTCAGGAGAACTGCTTCCAAGAAAGGTTCTCAAGTAGTTTGCAAATAGAGAAGCAGCTGGAGACAGTCGACAACCCCACGTGTTGGTGACGTGTGAAGTGCCAGCAAGTTTCTGTGCCGATGCAGGTGTTCATGCGTGATGAACAGAAATGACAACCCTATACCAAAGTGTCCCTACAAGCAGAGTGGGCCCCTCTGCCACTGTTCCTGCAGATCCCGCCATGTCAGGCCTGAAGCGAGCAGAGCAGTGGGTCAAGGACTCACTCCACGAGGAGCCCCCCTCAGCACTGCTGCCCCGAGATGCACCCCAGCCCCATTCTGATCACACGCACTGTGATCACACACACTGCTTTCCTGCTGTCCTTGTCATCATTCAGAGGATAATAACACAAGTCCCACCCAAATTCAGGCACGGGAGGGGCGCTGAACCAGGAGAAATGAACAACGCAGGTTGGCCTCCGACTTCCTGCAGTGCAAAGAAACCGCCAGAGCAGAACGGAGCAGCATGTCTATCGGCACTTCCTGAGGGTCTTGCTGAAGCACCGGCGCTGCAGGATGTGGTCTGAAAAGAAGCTTCCACGAGCAAACAGAACTGGGGCGCGGAAGGCAGTGGTCCTGTCACGTCCCGTAACGAAAGGCTCTCCGGAGAAGCCTGATGGAGCCCGCCACCACCTCAGTGCTCCGGAGAGGGCAGGCGTCTGTATGTCACAACGCCCCACGAGGTCTCCATGACAGGGAGTGCGCCCTGGGAAACACTGGTGGGAAGGGCATCAATGGCTGTGACCCAGCATTTTACAGTGACCATGTTATCACTCACACAAAATAGCAGCAAAGGACACGAGAGGGCCCGAGACCCAGGACACACGTCATCGGCTCCCTGATAACAAGACAGCACAATCTCCATATGGCTGAGTTCATGAATATGGCTGTGGAAACAGAACGCCACCAACACGGGGACAGGGACGTCTCTTCCTGCCAGCTCCTCACAAAGTGGAGATGCAAGCACCCTCCTCCGGAACGGGCTCTGTTTCACAGGCACCGTCCTGCCCTGGACCCAGGGGACAGGCCTCAGGGAGGGCGCCGCCAGCTCCCGCCAGCCCAGGTTGGGGCACTCCAGTGTGCCGGCCAACTACCACTACCTTGGTCAGAACTCAGGTAACACACCATTTTGTCAATGCAGCCAAGAGCAGTGCCTTTCGCTCCTTCTCTTCCAGAAGTTTTAATGAGTTATATATTAGTATTTACATTAAAAATAATAATAACAGACACAAAAGAGGAGAAGGGAGCGAGAAGGAAAGGGAGGGGAGGGCGGGGGGGAGCTGGAACAACAGAGACTTTCGCAGCTATTTCTGCCTGTCTCTGACAAGGGCTCTGAGAACCCAGACCAGCAATTTGACGCTCAACCTTTCTCATCTCAGGGCACACGCATCAACTAATTACTAATATTTTTTGCCAATCTGAAAAAAAAACCAGGTATAATTTTGATCCATTCACATTGGATGGCTGTTATGTTGTCTGTTGTCACTTTTTTATTCAACAACCAAAGAGAAAGAGGTCAGTGCCCCTGACGAAATAGGTATCGCGTGTTTTAAAAATTCTTGAGGTGCACCAGTTGAAAATCGCTGACTTAGACTAATGAAGACGGGGAGCATTCCAAGCACAACTTCTCCCTTCCTTGTCACACTGGATGCCCAAGCTTGCTTTTCTATGAATTCCCCATGGTTAATTAATAATCACTGCAATAGGGGAAAATGAATAAGCACCTAATGTCAAGCTCCACAGAGCTGCTGGTGGCCTGGTCACCTGGGGGGACAATATAAGCAAAGGATCTTAATTGTCAGTGAAAAGAAGAAAGAGATGACTTTGAAAAGAGAATATTGTATTTTCAAGAATGGTGAATCCTGGACAGATATAAACCAACATCTCTTAGCACTTGTGGAATTTAATAATAAAGTGACTACTGCTTGAGCAAGTAAAGGGGAGGGGGGGTATTAAAAGAGAGAGAGAGGCTTCTCTTTACTTAAAAACACAGACTAAAAGGAAAAGTGGCATGGGACTGGATATTTTAAAAGGTCTTAAGGACCATTTCATACGTATATATGTATACACATACACATGTGTATTTTTACTTACGCTATAGGTATATTATATATATAACTATAGTACATCTGTGTGTATGAATTTATAATTCTCTGCTTTCCAGACACATAAGAAACATTAAATACATAAACAGGCAACATTTGTCTACAACAGAAAAGATACATTTCATATATTTCATGGATAATAGTGTATTTGTGTGCTATAAAATCTATTCTCCCACACCTGATGACATTCATGCAACATAAAATTTTTTAGATATTGAGACAAAAAAGGAGCTTTTCTCATCTACAAAATCAAACTATTTCAATTCAAGCTGGAAAATTAAATGCTACAACATTATGCCACCACTGTTTAAAGCAGAATACCCACAAAGTAGGGGCCAACAGTCCCTATGCTGGAGAGAATCACGTACCATGGTTAAACACGAACAACGCCACAAGAGACAGCGTGTAACAAATAGGCTGGACTCCTGGTAAACAATTCTGAATGATCTTCATTCTGAAAATGACTCTTCCCAAAGCAGGAGCAGCGATCTTTCTGTATCAGCCCCCGAGGGCACCCTGGTGCCTCCCTCTTATGCCCCTGCCCTCCCCGCCTCCACCCTCTCCTTTTTGACGGCCAAGCAGTGCTTCGCAGCACGCTGCAGCCGGCTCTGGTCTGCCGATCCTCCAGGAGGGGCACTTAGGTTGTTGCCAATCATCTGTGATATAAACAAGGTTGCGATGAACAAGCAGCTTCCCCTTCTCAGGATGCCAAGAGAAGCCCAGATGCCGAGTGGAAGGGCTTCAAGTGTCAACGGGCATATGCTCTTGTAATTTTGATCAATTCTGCCAAATTGCCCTCCAGAGGAATGTAGCAATCCACACTTCCACCAGCAATGTTTGTGGCCGGCTTCCGCACACTCCTGCCAAGGCGGCATATTACCAAACTTCCGAACCTTTTCCAACCTGGTGGCTGAAATGTGGTAGCTCACCGGAGTTTCAATTTTTAAGAGTTTCAATCTGCATTTCTTTGCAATGAATGAGGTTAAGTATCTTTTCCAATATGGAGACGGTGTATGTATTTTCTGCATCCTGTCGTTTACATGTTTATCTGCTCTCTACAGGGTTGTTACTCATTCTACCGTATGTTAAGAAGATGGAATCTATGACACAGGTGCATGTGTTATTCCTCAGCCTCATAGTTTTCTTTTGACTTTGCTTATGGTGCTGTCTGCAAAGCGGTGGTTGATTTTGTTCAGCTCGTTCTAGCTTCCTGGCTTGGAGGTTCTAAAGTAACTGCCCCAGAGCTGGCCCTGTGGACTGTCCAGTGGCACAAGGTTTCACAGAACATCAGCCCCACTTCACAATCATCCAAGAGCGTGGAGTAAAGCGTGGGTCCAGGCGGCCGGCTGGTCTCTCACTACCAGCTACTACCGCCTCCCCCTCCCCCAACTTGAAATGGTGCCTTAGTCAACACTTTGTTTACTTGAAGTGGAGTCTGGATTTTTTCACCTCAGGGATATGGTGATTCCCTACTGGGCCACCGAAATAAAGTGAGCGGCAAAAGTTCTGGTTTCCCAGTGTGTCTGAAAGTCATATTTACACTACAGCTTAGCCTGTAAGTGTGCGGCCGCGTTACCTCTAAAACCCAGCACACACACTGTAAGTCAGCACTACCTTGTTGCTAAGCGCTCACCGCCATCGGGCCCACTGCGGCGCAGGTGCGAGGTCCTGCCTGACGTCCGCCCAGGGCGCAGCGTCTGTGAGCACAATAACGCCAGCCCTGCCCGGAGTTCTGCTAGCCCGCCTCTGCAGGTGCCAGTCTGTCACAGCGACCCCGGCTGCAGGACGGTCAGGTCTGGCAGAGGGCGTCATCAGTGTGCTCTTTCTCCCCCAAAGCACAACGTCCCACCAGTCACAAGACTGCAGTCCTGAGCTGGCATGGCGAACATCTTCAGCTAACTACAGAGCTAGAGACTTGAGCCAACAATACAGGACAATCTCCAAGGCACAACTGGTAAGCTCTGTGTATCAATTATAATGTACTGACAGTATGTTCTTTCTGGTAAGGAGTGTAGCACAGATGTCATGTGCTGAAGTGTTATAGGTGTCTCAAGAGTATGAGGTGTGTGTCTGTGTAGCATAACTCATCATGAATAAAGTTAAATGACAAGGCAAAGAAATGGAGAAAACCTATGCAATATACGTACACGTAAAAACAAACAATTAATATACAGACTGCTGGGCAGAGGGATCCTAGATAAATATGAGTTTCTATTTCCCCAAAGTAATCTGTGCCCCTGCCTCACCACTCCCAAATTCTATTGTGTGAAATTACTGATTGTTTTTGATCAATTGGTACCAATTTGGTGTGTTACGTATGTGAACTTAAGTTAAAAACAATATGAAAGTTCTACTTAAAACAAATGTTAGATTATTTTTTTAACACATCGATTCTCAAACTATCTGGCCACGGAGCACTGTTTTTGCTGTTTAATGAGAATAACATTTGTATCTCATTAGGCTTCATGAGGATTATATTAAATACTAAAGAGGCCCAGAAAATTCAGTGGGTGCTGAATTTACTTTATTACTACTAGTAGTATTTCTACTAAATACAAAACACAGTTCAACTATCTGCATCATGTCTAGCAATTTTCTTACTGTATATGAAAAGCAATTTCAAGTCATTTTAATAAAAATATATAGATTCCCAAAAGTTATCTAGTGTATATGTTTAGGAATGTAATTTTTCCCTGCCTGTTGAGGATACACTGTGAATGTCTGTCTTGCAGACCACTTCCTCTGTGGTCAGGCTTCAGTACTGGAACAAGTGCATTAACGTACAAACGCCAGTACACACTTATCTATAAAAGCTCAGCGGAAAGGGGTTTCTCCCTGTCTTTATGACAGGGATTCAAAATGAGTAAGTAGTAATGCAAAGAAGGGCTTTATATAAATTAAACTTAAGCAGCTACCGCATTTTTTACCCAGCAATATTTGATTATAGATTTCCTGGGCACAATAGCAGACTCACAAGCCTGTCACCTCTGGGGGTTACCCAGCGCTGCCCAGTCACCACGCGCGGGAAGGACGTCTCCAGTGCGCCTGCAGCACGGCCTGGGTTACAGTCCTCTGCCCCCACGTTCTTGCTGGTGGGGTTATAAGGAAGGAGCCGGATTTCAGATTACTGAACATTTGTGCTATTTATATTTAATAGAAGCTATAAGAATAAAGAACGTCATATTCCTCTGCCTAAAACAGAATGTTATATCAACAGTGCTCAGCAAATAGGAGGATGTCCTTTGGAATGAACCAAACGCATTACCAGAGAAGAGAGCAAAGAAGACACGTACGTAAGGGGGCAGGAAGGCCCCCTCAGATCAACAGGGAAATGATGGTGCATAC
This sequence comes from Saccopteryx bilineata, assembly GCF_036850765.1. Taxonomy (NCBI): domain Eukaryota; kingdom Metazoa; phylum Chordata; class Mammalia; order Chiroptera; family Emballonuridae; genus Saccopteryx; species Saccopteryx bilineata. The sequence goes on from NC_089500.1 coordinate 3,049,061, forward strand.
AATAAATGGTGTGGGCTTGACTGCCTGCCACACGGGAAGGTAAGTTAGCTTCTTGTGGCCCTATGTCATGCAGAAAATAAATGTTCGGATTTTAAGATGAACATAATGACATTAAATTATAAAAGCACTAGAAGAAAATACGAGAAAACATTTCTAGACTCTTGGCTGGAAAGAACTCTCCTAAATAAAATTCAAAACTGAAGTGCTACAAAAAGTTGTAGCAGAGTATACTTCGTAGTAGTTAAAACGACTAGATGGCTTGATACATCATACACACAGTGACAAGACCTGGCAAAGAAAGGAACAAGATGCAACGCACAAAAGCAATGATTAATATACAGAGCACAAAATGAGTGTTTATAATTAATAAACATATATAAAAAACTCAAAAACTGGATAAGGCCCTGGCCGGTTGGCTCAGCGGTAGAGCGTCGGCCTGGCGTGCGGGGGACCAGGGTTCGATTCCCGGCCAGGGCACATAGGAGAAGCGTCTATTTGCTTCTCCACCCCCCCCCTCCTTCCTCTCTGTCTCTCTCTTCCCCTCCCGCAGCCAAAGCTCCATTGGAGCAAAGATGGCCCAGGCGCTGGGGATGGCTCTGTGGCCTCTGCCCCAGGCACTAGAGTGGCTCTGGTCGCAGCAGAGTGATGCCCCGGAGGGGCAGAGCATAACCCCCTGGTGGGCAAAGCGTCGCCCCTGGTGGGTGTGCGAGGTGGATCCCGGTCGGGTGCATGCGGGAGTCTGTCTGACTGTCTCTCCCCGTTTCCAGCTTCAGAAAAATACAAAAAAAACCCTGGAGATCTACACATGGTTATTTAAGCATTAAAAGTAACTAATGACTCCAGTAGTAACCAAGGAAATATGCATTAAAGCCTAAGGTGACAGAAGGAACAACTTTAGGAAGATGATAACATTAATTAGCGACGACAATGTCAGTGAGCAAAGGCCTTGGAAGACATCTGATGATAGCCTTCAAAATGAAAATATACACATACTCGTGGATTCAGGAATTCAATTTCTAGAAATTCTCTGCAGGGAAAATCATCAAATCATTATTTATAACACCTAAACACTAGGGGAAATTTTCAAACTTGCTTATGTGTTCAGAGAGAAAGGGGTTGTTATTTATGGTGACCCACACTACAGGATTCAGTTCTGCTGAGAGGCGAGGTTAACCTATAAGCCAGTGTCCAGGAGGCTGAGCTGGTCTCCTCTGGGGCTGCACGGACGCCAACTGCATCAGGCAGAACACTAGAGGGTACAGCCCAGTCACAGGAAAGGATGGAATTCTCCAAGGAGGGGACCCAAGCAAGGGAACTGGCAAGCCAGGACATGGGACTGTCCACCAGGGCCCAGGACACACGCCTGTGAGGGAGAATGCTCCCAGTCCTGGAGCTGACAAGGGCCAGAGCCTTCCTGGCCTGACATCTGTCACCGCCACACCCCAAGGGCCGCTGCACAGGACAGCAGGGGGGGGGGGGGGCGCAGGCTGAAGAAGGACCAGTGGAGATGCCAGCACAGACCCCCCAGCGGAGCTGTTGCTGAGGGCCCGGCATGTGGGCTTCTCAGCCCACAGCCCTCTTTGTTGAACACAAGGTGGTCCCTACGCACCTCCGCAGCAAAACTTCACAAACTAATTCAAGTTAAAAATACAAGGCAAGCGCCAGAGAATGCACACGTGGCCCTTCCAGCTCTCTGACCCGGTGCACACACTGTACAGATACGTGCACGTGCCAGTCGCATGCGAGGAAGAGCTGCCCAAACAACAGAGGGGCAGCTCCTTCAGGGAAAGGTCACCCAGTCGGAGGAAACTTCCATTTACTTAGCCTATTTTGGATCACTTAGATTATTCCACAGAATATCTTTAAGCTTTCCTCATGCAAAGAAAATAGGATCAGCCTGACCTGTGGTGGTGCAGTGGATAAAGCATCAACCTGAAATGCTGAGGTTGCTGGTTCAAAGCCACGGGCTTTGGCTGGTCAGGGCACATATGGGAGCTGATGCTTCTTGCTCCTCCCCTTTTTCTCTTTCTTTTTTTCTCTCTCTTTCTCTCTCTACCCTCTCTAAAATAAATAAGTAAATCTTAAAAAAAAAATAAAGGAAAATATGATCAAACGTGCATTTTGGAAACAATGGATGGTCCAGCATTACACAGAATGTACGCGTTACAGACAATAAAAGAGAAAGGACGTGGCTGGGAGCAGGGGGGGAAAGGCCTCTGTTTACACAGAGCCGACTCCACTTATCCATCGAGGAAAAGATGTAAGGGCAGTCTGTCCAGGGCTGCATGGAATGCCAGAAGGAGTGTTACAACAGCAGTGAGGGGGGAAGGAGGCGGACGGTGGGGAGACGACAACTGGAAGAACTTTCTGATCTGTCACAGCAGCAGATGCTGTCCAGACACCAAGAAGCAGGAGCCAGCACAACACGAGGTCACCCCTGCAGGACAAACATGATGGACGACCAGTGGTCATCCCAGGAGGGGGGGCAGGAGCAGGCCGGGAACAGGGCGCTCGGCTAGACTCCGACTTTCCAAACAATGAAGCACAAATAGTAAGAATAAATGTACAACAATGGCAAATTTATGGATGCTTAAATAAAATTGGTATTTAAAATCACTGCCTATTTCATTACTTACAAAGTGACCCAAAGCCTCTTTTTTAACTAAGATTTTTTTTTAAGTTTATAGATATCATAGGTAATCATAAAATACAATCTTTTGATTATTTTCTACAAAGGCAAATTTTAATGAGACAATTTTTGCATCAGCCTGCTCTAAATTCTATGAATTTTCTTTTTCTGGTTTCCTAACTGATGGCTATAATAAATAGGGTAATTCCTATCAGATCACTTATTCATCATTTCCTACTTTTCATACACCTCAATCTTTGAAATCAGGTGCTACGACATTAAACTGGATGTCCATTAACTCCTCCTCTCCATGTCTCAGTTATCACTACACGAGTGTTTGCTGTGTGGCTGAGGTGACGTGGACAGAGAGGAGCGTGTGAGTGAAGAGGAGCGTTCCTGATGGGGTTCCCCACTGTCCAGTGGCTCCAGTGCCCAGCTGCCCGAGCACTCCAGCCCTGCTGGCAGGCAGCGAGCATAGACATGCACTCACAGAGAGGGCCAAGTGGCGGCCGCAGCCCCAGCCTCAGCACGTCTGAATGTCCACCAGAGGCAGACACACTGGACGGCGCTCTCAGGAGAAGAGTTATTTCAGCCTCATTGTTGCTCTGGTTTATATGGAGAGTCTGTGGTTATGGAAAAAGTCCACTTTCATTTGTACTGACCTATTATTTTCAAAATGAATTCATTCCACCTATTATTTATTGTCTACTCCATGACATAAACATAAAAATGAATCATTTTGGGGCATGTCCTCAAAGCGAATATGGTTTGAAAGAAAAGTCATATGCATCAGTAATCTTAACAAAAGGTTGGGCTTTGTCAAGTGAAACTTCACTTTCAAACAGTTAAAAATTCCATCTGTCACTTACAAGTTGCTACACACCACCCTTTCATGACATCTTTAATCGACGATGGCCTAAAACTATCTTGCTTCCCACAGTATTCAAGACGCTTTACTGACCTGACTTTAAAAGCTCTTAACTGCATCCTCACCAGCGGGTCCCAGTGCCAGTGACAGGCTGACTCCGATGAATCTGCAGACTGTTACAGTGTCCCTGCGCCCCCCTCAGCACGGTCTGATCCCCAGCCCTTCTTCCCAGCCCAGCCACAGCCCACGTCCAGGAAACCACTCTTCCCCTCCAATCTGCGCTCCTGGGGCAATAGCCAACAAGAGGACCGGCCCGCCTTCCACCTCCCCGTACCCGGGAGCACTGTGAAGAGCCAGGGAGGAGGCGGGGGGCAGGGACCCTGAACTGGGACTCTGTTAGAAACCCAAATGACCAAGCTGTAATCAAGCATTTCAATGACGGCCACCATCAAGACCAAGAATGAGACCTGTGGCCACACGGGGCCTGCCCTCCAGGCGGCTGGCAGGGGGAACCCTAGGACCTGGGCTCCTCTAGTTTCTCTTCCAGCCCAAAGAGAAAATCCCTTCTTACTGTCCTGATAAGCTGCTCGTTCAAGTAAGAGGAAGGGGCGCCCAGCTCTGAGAACAGGAGCACGAGCCGGTAGACTGCACCTGACCTCACCTGACACCACATCAGAGAGCGAACTGCCCGTGCAAGCGAAACTAAACCAAGTCAGACAGGCATCAGATGCCTTACCTGATGTCCTCAAGAAACTGACGCCCAAGTTCTCTCAGGAGGAAATGTGCAGCAGATAGGAACGGCCGGCCAGCCCCCACGAAACAGAAATACTCCTGCCTCGTTCGGCATGACCCCTGGAGGGCGGTGGGAGTAAGGTCATGCCGGCTGAAGTTTCACCATTTCAGTTAAACAAAATTACATATATTTCTCTACGACAGAAATACTGTGAATCTTTAACAGCCTGTTCTTTATGAGGCTAAAGGGGTGGGAAAGGATAAAATAGAGGATGTTTGTCAAACATATGAGACCACAAAAATATTTTCTTTAAGGCTGAGCTCCAGTGCTGCTTGGAGCTCATGACATGTGACAATGGGAACATGACCTTCACCCTAACCACGTCCCTCCGCCTTCCACTCGCCTGCCTGGCCGAGGCCGCCTGCTGGCAGAAATTCTTTTCCGTGTTCTTGGGCCACGATTCTGACACTGGACCTTTGACATCAACATGCTCTTCAACTCTGTGCATTTACCCCCTCACAGGGTGGGTTTCACTCTCTGCTTGATGTTAGCTGTCCGAACTTGGCCCGGTGACGTGCTGGGAGACCAGGAAGGGCATGTGGACGGGGGGGCCTTCACAAAGATAGGCGAGAAAGCACAGCCTGGCCACCACTCAACTCAGTCCACGGTCCTTCAGATCAAGTGTGTTAAGAGAGGCTAGGGAGGACAAAGGAGCCAGAGACACGGTCACAAGGCCCAGAGCTGTACAGACATGTGCGTGATAACCTGGGCTTACAATGAGTCACCTTCACAAAAACACTACTTTACAGATCAAGTTTTATATATCTACAATGTGTGTGTTTATATACATATATGTGACGATGTACCGTAGCTTTTTCTGGTTGAAAGCTTAGCAAATTTAAGGTGATATGAGTAAAAGTGTGAATGAAAAATAGATGTTTCACGATAGTTCTGAGAGTCTGGGCCTGGACCTGGTTTTACTTGGGACAACCTAGATCTCAAACATCAACACCTCTGTGCGTGCCTGCACAGAAGCGTGGCTTCTCAGCTCGACCCCGCCGTCCACACGATCTCCCCCGGGCCCAGGTGCCCCTAGTCTGTCCGGGGCAGGGAACTGGCAGCCCGAAGCCGTAAGGGCGGCAGAGACGGCATCCTCACACGTGGTGCGTCATGGGCCCAAGGATGCAAGGCAGGGTTAGGGTGCAAAGGCGCCACCTAGCTCAGAAATCTTCTGTCCGGCTCCTCCATCAAGCATCTCTGCTCCAGGGACAAAGGAGGCAGGAGTCTTCCCATCTTCCAGACATTTTTTTTGAAGAATCTGTCCCTCATGCTGACACTATTCCTTGCAAAGCTCTTAATTTTATGTTTGCTGGATAGTAGATTTAAAATGCATTCTTTATTCATTTTGTTAAATTGAGCCCCACCAAGGAGCATGCAAACCTTTTATAATTCTGAACACAGATGATCGCTTCTGAAGAAAAAGTTAATAGACGAAAGTCACCAAGGACGAGGGACCACTGAGCTTATTTAATAATATACGCCCATTCTCAGAAAACTGCTCGCATAATCCATTTAAAAATAAGAACTGGTTCACGTCGTCCCTGCACACAACGCCTCCCTCTGTGCCCTCACGTCTCTCAATGTCTTATTTTAAAGGAATATATAGTACTCCCGCAAGACGTCTTCCCATTTCTATTCTCTCCACTCCTGCGAGCCCTTGTTCTCCGTGATAAGGCAATCTCCGCCGGGATCGGAGCCCTGTAGTTTTGCACCACGAGTGACAAGGACTCTACTTGAATAACTGCGGCGCGCAGGTTGTAATTATGTCAGCTGGAGTGTTGAACAAGGGGCCTGATTAATGTGAGCCCCGGCCCAGGCGCAGTCCCTATCAAAACCTCTGTGCAGGCCAGCGGTGGGACGGCTTAAAGCAGAAAGACAAAACACGCCGTATCGCCCATGATAGATGAATTACTCCCGCAGTCTTCAGGCAGATGTTCCGGGACAGTATAATATACAATTACTCTGCCTTATCACTTTCCCAGGGACAATAAAGCTTCCTCCTTCTATAGCTCATGTGAGTGAAGGCGAAATCCGTTTTACTTTTACAACACGGGCTCACTTATCACGGTGCCTTGATTGTGCTTTTACAGCTAAAGGAAACATGTATTGCACTTTTAAGCTGAAGAAAGCTCTCAAGAATAGAACAGGGACCTGGTCTGAAGTCTGGTTTGCATCGGGGCACACAGTGTCTTAGGAGACTGTTTTGCTGAAAGGGACACTCGGAAGGCAGTGCGTGAATTTGCATATGTGCTTGACAACAAGTTCTCGGAACTCAAGGAGTAGGATTTGGGTCATCTAATCATTGCATTCAAAAACCGCAAAGAACTGTTCATTAAAAGGCACATGTAACTGAAAACATCTATATGCTGCTACCGTCCACGGATTTCTCAGGCACAGGCCCTCAGCTGCCTGAGTCTGAGAGGACACATTCCCAATGACATACGCCCTTGTTCTAGCCACTGCCACTGGGGGTCTTGGTCCCACCTTCCTGCAGAGCCATCTGGCCGGGTGACGCCCCCCCCCCCGCTCTGATGACACAAGCCGTAGGCAGAGCTGCGGCACACAGCTTCAGGAGCTGGGCCGTGTCCCTCCCTGTATTTATGCTCAAGGAAACAATCCCAAACGTGTGCAGCGAGATGTGCAGGACTATCCCGATGTGCAAAAAAAAGTGCACTTTTCATTTTTAAAGTTAGAAACCAAGTTAACAGCAAAACAGTGATGCAGCCGTAGCCCCCTTGTGGGGACCGCAATTGATACTGAGACAAAGCAGCAAAACTTCCGACAGCAGCCAAGGGGACCCACACAGTGCATGGACGCACATGTCCACGTGTGGGCAGCCCGTGCTCCCTCCCACTGCCCACTGGTCCAGTGCCCTGACACCGACACCCACAGCATGCCTTGTCCGTGTCTACCATTTCTAGAAATATAGCAATTTCAAGGCGGTGGGGGTCAATGTATGACAGTCTAACGGAGTTTCAGGACAAATGGACACAGAATACGTAATGGGGTCTGTGACTGGTGAAGAGTTATACCATGTTTATAATCACAGCGGTAAGTCAAAGAAAAGGTAGGCAAAGCAAACTGCACAGGCTGTAAATATCAGTGAGTCAGGTGCCATCACAATAAATGGCTAATGACGTCACTAGGGTGGCCTGTTAGATTTACTGGTCTTAGGAAAACCTTGAGACATTAGCAGAAATTGTTTAGAATAAGTCATAGAAAAGATGTCACATTAAAAGACTCCATTTATGAGTGTGTGCTAAGTGATTACACTGAGTTGTTAGCTACTGCCCAGCCCTTTCTGAATTACACGTAACAGTTAAAGTATCATAGCATTTTGTTGAAATTCTTTCTGTAAAAGAAATAAACCCCATGTCTGGGTGTGTGTGGTGGGGAGGGTAGAATAATACCTGCACACACTCTGTGCATTCTAGGTACGAAACTCGGAACATGACCAAGGTGGAGTCAGTGTGTGCCATCCCACCCAGGTGGGGGCGCTGTGGCTGGTGCACAAACACTCAGCCGCCCGCAGGCCCCGCCCCTCTGAGGGAGACCCCGTGGACAGAACAGTGAGTGCAGCTCAGGGCCCCAGCACGTCCACCCAGCCAGGGAAGACATCAAACACGGTCTCACCCCCCTCACACCCGACACACCCTGATCATCCATGCCATTAGGAATAGTGATGGCTTTTCATGCTGGCATGTATGCATGTAAGTAAAATTTAAAGAGCAATCTTTAGCAAACTAAGGAAAACAAACACACACCTCCTCCATCTATGAGCTCTTCCTGACACGGTGGCAAACAGACATCACTGGATCCTTACCAAAGTCAGACGGATACCAGTATGAAGTCACATGTGTAGGTCTGCTTGCTGCATACCCTGCCTGTAACTCCTACCAGAGAGCAGTCATACAGGCTCTAGACCACGAGTGCTGTGTATGGGTGGCCGCTGATCCTTGAAAGTGACAACGGTACCCATTTCCCGGGTTTATGGTAAGGCAATGGACTCAAGACCTAGGGGTGGACTGGAAGCACTATGTCCCCTATCAACCACAGGCTGCTGGTATCACTGAACAGTATAATGGACTCTTAAAGCAGGGACTGCGACAGGAGGGGGGCTCCCACCATCCCCCAAAGGAGGCACAGCATAGCCTTCCAGACAAAGCTCCCCAAGGCCAGTCACCCTGCATTCTCACCTTATCTGCACCTCTGGCCACCTTCCTGGTTTCTGTTCTGTCCCTTAACCTTGTGTGGTCTTCCCAAGGGGAACCAGTGACCTCTCGGTGACTGAGGCTGGTGGACTGGGTGTCCTCATGCCACTGTACCCTGGTCTGCTGAGCATTCCCAGCCCGTTGCCTGGAGGTCCCTTCCACTTCTGGGAGCCCCTTCCCAGCCTCTCCTGCAGTTGCTATCTGCCCTCCACCTTTCCACTTTCCAAATTTTCCAAGAGAAAAATCAATCACTTCGATGCCTTCACGTTCAAGACAGGTTAGTACTGTTCACACCTCTATGGACATGATTCTACTTGGAAAGCCCACGGGCATTGCCAATGTTCAAACACAATGAAGGAAAAACCTGGTCCCTGACCACAGTGGCCCTCATTCTCCTGCTCCAAGGGTGGGGACCCTGAAGCTGCAATGCGGTTCTCACGTAGCCGTGGCCAAAGCCTCTGAAGAACAGTGTGTGTCTTTCTGTCCCCTGCCCTACATTCACCCACTGGATACCATGTACTCACACTCGCCCTGCTAACCCTGGGCGACGGGGTCGGCTCAGGGGCAGGCACTAGCGATTTCCTGCTCACCCTCGTGCAGTGGTCTCTTATGTGACCCCCTACTCCCCTGTCCCTCTGGGGCTCATTCTCTCAGACCACTATGAACTTTGCAAAGTGAGATGTGAATCCTCAGCTCCTTAAGTTCTCTGCCAGCCACCCCACCTCTGGGGTGAAACCCACACTCTCCAGAATGAGTTCTTCACCACAAGCCCATGTGCCCGAGGGCCGAACCTGCCAACCGGACAGCAGGACTGGACAGCCAACGAAAAGCATAACCTGGGACTGCAAAGTGGGAAAGAATCTCACTTTTAACTGAAATCAAATTTATGTCAAGTTTTAAGAACAAAACAAATTATCTCAAATTTAAGTGCCAGCCACTTTTTATGACAAATGATTCGACCCAAGAGATTGACAAACACTAAATATTAACCATATTTTTCCTCTAAAAGGGAAAATTCTGATTTGTTTTAGGATAGTTCATAGATGTGTTAAAAGAGATAATTTATGATAAACAAAACCTGCTGAGGAAGAAAGGACAGAGAGACAGTGATCGACACCTGTTCCCAGGGTGGTCACTGGGCCGCCCAGGGCCGTCCAGGGTCTGAGCGGACAGCAGACACAGGACAGCAGGGGCCAGGGCTGCGTAGCAAGACTCAAGCCCCAATAATTACAAGTCAGGAACTAAGGTGTGACGGGTCAGAGAAAAAGGACACACTCGGTTAAAATCCCGTAGGAAAAGTGGTCAGGTCTAGTCACTCTCAGTTACACCTCGCTTGAGGCTCTGCAGTAAGGCACACGCAGCGACATTTCCCAAGAAAGAAAAGAATTCAGGACCATCTCTTGCTCTGTGGAGTTTTCACACACACACACTTCTTGTTAACGGGGAGAAGGTCAACAAAGAGTGTGTGTGACACTCTCTTAATTAAGAGAGTCAAGACGTGATTCATAGAAGATGGAGCCTCATTTCTGCAGATGTTCTCTAGGGAAAGCGAACACACAATTACAAGCGACCACATGGAAGGCCGCGCCTCATTCCACGAAGGGAGCCGAAGGTAGAGACAGCTGCGGCCATGGTCCGTGGGGCCTGGGCTTTCCCTTCACTCTCCCTCTCGCCACTTCCACAGGACCAGGAGCCCTACCCCAGAGAACACAGGAGCAGGCGATCTGAATGAAGCAACTATCTTGTGCTCTCAATGAATGACCAGTGGTCACACACTTGTATTTCCTTCACGGCTAGTTTATTCTGTTCTGCTACCGTCTCTCCCACCCGTGTCGCAGCTGGTGAGAGCCACGCACACGCTGGCAGGAGCCAGGCTCTCCACGGACTCGCCGGCCCTCCGGATGATCACAGAGCTTCCCTAACAAGCTGCAGTGCAGGAGCCCCCGGCATGGGAGATATACAGTTACATGGCCAAGTGTTTTGTTGTGTGATAATAGCTCTAGTGTCTGAGGAATAACTTATTATGCAACAGACTATTCCCCAAAAAATATTTTCTATTTTTTTTTTTCATCTCTGAGGCCTTTCCTCCTTTAAATAAGCTGAGAGAGATACAGCTATATCTAACTACCACCCGAGGGACTGTCCATAGTGACTCTTTGCAGAAAGACGAACCCCAAAGATAGCTTGGGTCCTCTCATAATGACTGGATTTGGGATTCAGCGGCAGCAGGCGGAACAAACATGTTTATCTGGATGCTACTTTAAGAGATAGCAGAGGGAGCGTGGTCACTCTGTGCTCACACGGCTCTGCTAATTGATCTGTGGTCCCAACGCTGATTCCGCCCATATCACCCAGCAAAACAACTCTCTTGTACTGACAAACAAAAGGAATTAACTCGGTTTTTTTTTCCTTTAAAAACGTCTGAACCAATCTGCAATTTTTAATGCTATGGAATCTATTTGTGCTCAAGTCTGCATGCAGATTCTTTTCACTTAAACGCGTTTTGTTAGTTGTAAATTTATCAACACTGACCAGAGGCCTCACATAAGCACCTGTGCAGGTCATGCCTGCCAGGCTGACACAGAAATTACACACAAACATCACGGAAAGCACAAAACCAAATCAAAAGCACAGTTAGAGCTGAGGTTAAAAAATCACTAAAGAAAAGGTCAGAGAAAATTAGGAGACGCGTTCAGAAAGGAATTCTTCTAAAACAGATAGAAACATTACCGAAAAAGAAAAAAAAATACATTTACAAATAGTAGAAGTTTCATAACTCATTAGAGAAAACCTGAAGATACAAATATGTAATCTTCTTTGGGTCCCCCGCCCCCAAAAAAGTCCCACCTGCACTTACCAGAAACCACGACTCCGTGTGGAAGACTGCCCCACTCGAGGGGCATCTAGACAAGTGCCAGGAGACCTTCTGGGGCGCGCTCTGCTCGCCAGGTACCAGACAGACCTGCTTCCCAAAGCAGCCAGGACACTGGCACCTGCCTGCGGCCAGTTGAACTGTGTGCAGGGCAGGCGGGTGCTGCCCACAGGGCACACGAACACGTGGCCTCCCACAAGGAACCCCACACCTGGGGGAAGCCCCGTGGAATCGTCGCCATCCTGAGAAAACTCTGCGGAGGAGCTGGGTCCCTAGGCCGTCCAGCTGACCTTCCAGCCTGGCACGTGCATCCTCTGTTCCCTTAACTGGATCAGCACTTGGAGGAGAGTGGAATAGTAAGGGGTGAATGGGCCCAGACAAACAATACGGTGCTGCCTGTACTTGAAATGACAAAAAGGGTTGTTTTTTTAAATTCATCTTTCTTCCCTTTGGTGAGAACAGGTAAGTCCCACTCTCCCAGCTTATTTAAATACGTGGCACTGTGCTGTCAAGTGCAGCCACCATGGTCTGCTGGACCCTTAGGCCCTGCTCACCGCATCCCGGGAAGTCCGGGCCCTTCTGGCCTCTTCTGACCCCCTCCCCGCCGGCCGTGCAGCCCTGACAGGCACGTTTCTTTCCTGCTCCAGAATGTGACCTCTGTTGGAAGCTTCCACATATAAATGAACTCACACAGTATTAGTCTTTCTCCGGCTGGCTTATTTCACTGACAAAATAGTTCCATTTAAAGTCTAGTCTGATATAATTAGGCTTGTGGCATCAAATTGTTTCAAATAAATACATAGCATATCTAATATTAATATCAGATACTTTCATCTGATTCATTTGATGCGGTGTCATTATTCCTTAAGAACTTCAAAATCACCCAAAAGAAACAAACGCTACCTCTGCTCTTCAGACAAAGAAGTGGGTACCGTCTGCTGCCAATGTGTAATGTCACCTGCATCTAGGATGCCCTGCCACCCCCACAGACACCTATTTGCCTCTTGGTCATCATTCAGAGTGAAGGCAAGTTTGTTCTCCAGGCCCACCTGGGAGCCTGCACAGGAAGCCACAGGGAAACAGGAGCACTCCGAAGAGATCATCCCAGAGCAGGACGCAGCCCATGACTCCCCTCCTACCTTCGGAGCGGCAGACACCCTGGGTGACCAGCACAGAGACCTCCTGCATGCGGATTCTTACTAAGAGGTTTGCCTACGGTCGCCTTATGCGTAAGACAAAATGTTTATGCAGTGAACTATATAAAAATACACAGTATTATCTAAGACCTGAAAAATTTTCCTGAGACACCTTTACAGAAATACGTGTTTTAGAAAGCGGTACAAACTTGTAAAAGGGAAATAAATCTTACAAGCAGTTTTTTGGCATTGTATCTTAAAACTGTCCCAAAAATGCTTCCAGCATCATGCAAAGTTAAGATAAAATTTGATTATATTAAAGGTACTGTTTGACAAAAATCTTTTTAGGCTATACACATGTGCATGCACATGAGATGCGTGCATGTCAAATGGTTGCAACAAAGAGTAATTCTATAGATGGCTCTCATGTGTGAAATCCACTGACTCAATTATAGAAAATACTAAACAAAATATTCAGATGTTAGAAAGTATCACAAAGAGCAAATCTTCAGCTGGGTACCACACCTAGGTTAAATGTCACATTCATCCCAAAAAGGAAAGACTAGTCTTCTTGAGATAAAAACTTCACGTATCAATGACTTCTATGGTACACATGGGTCAAGAGCTAAGTAAGCGATCAGGTAGGGGGAAATCAAAGGGTATTTCTACAAATTAAGCAAAACAATGAAGTTCATCTTTAATAGGCAGGAATTACATATTTTATCTCTCAACTCTATGATATATTTCTTTTTGGGGTTATAATTCCAAGTACTGTAACTAAAAAGAAAATAAAAATAGTGAGTAAAATAAAAAGGAGAGCATCAAGAAAAAAACACAACAATTTAGGAAGGAGTATATAGCTGGAAGAACTACAGCCGCTGTGCCACTGGGGAAAGTCTGACCCAAAGCGGAGTCAGAGAGAGTGCCTAGCTCATTCCGGGATCTGTCACGGGGATGCAATGCACAATGACCAAAATGGCCAGAGTTTGGCTTGAAATTTTAGTCTTCTTTTAAACAAAATGACAAAGTGCAACACAGGATTCACCTTGATATGTGTAATATTTCAGGAAGTATTTTGTGTTACTTTCCACGACTTATCAGAGGTTTATTGTTTCGTACACATTTCTTAATCTTCCCCCATTAACCCGAAATAGGAGCCGGACACCAATAAGAAGGTGAGTAACGGAAAAGAAAGTCGAATTAGGGCCACCTAACTATTGTGTGGAAGCCAGGGCCCTTGGTGGAACAGTCTGCAGTTTGATATTAATAAATTCTACAGGGAAACAGATTTACATTATTAGAGAGGGTACTTACCACAACATATTAAAGGCTTCTCTGGTTCTCATTAATATAGAAGTGACAATATATAACAAAGGGAAGTGAAAATACAGAAAACATTAGGTTGTTTCTATTCTGGTATAGAAACAAATCTCACAAATTTGCCACATAAATAATATAGGACAGTGTGCTATGAATCTCAATTAATGCTTTGAAATTAAAGTGAATAATAATTAATGGTGGAAAAATTTTGGAGTAATGATGAAATATATTGATTTGTAATGGATTAGATTTTTAGGTGTTTCAGACAAGAGAAGCCTGAGAAAGGGGTACATGTTTACATCTAAATAGAATGAAATGTCATTGCCTAAATTAATAATGCAAACTTGAAAAATGGCCCCAGGTTCAAAAGACCAATTATAAAATTCTTCTATAAACAAATCTATATTCACATTTTTCATGAATAATTATTACTACTAGTATTTCCCCACTAATGTTCAATTTATAAAATGAAAAATATATTCTCAAATGGAATTTAAATACTGCAATTCTAATGATGGTTATTTACCTGAAAATAAGTGTTATTATTGGCAAAGATAGGAATTCTCTATAAGGATGGTTTTTATGTTTCTATATTAAATAAAAATCTAAATGGTATAAAATATTTTAAGCAGTCAAATACATGTATCATGGAAAGTACCAGTAACACAAATATGACCTTATCTTTTTAGTAAACAACTGATCACCTTATAGATATATTTGTTCTATAGAAATCATGCATACTAAAATTTATTTTAGCCTGTGAAAGATGTTTTCTTTATTATTCTGAGATAGGTATAGTGAGCACTTTGTTATTAGCAACCAATACAATCATTTTGAACTTAACTACCTGCTAATTTTCCAATCTTTTGCTCATCAACAACAAAACAAAGATATCTGTTGTAAATTCCACGCTCGTTCATAGTCCCCAAATTCAGAAGTATTCAGAAATTTGCAAGTGTTTTGTACTCCTGGCCAAGCTTAACTTATCTTTTGTTCACTAGTGAAAACAGACTCTAACCATATGTACACAGAATGATGATACTCCTATGAACAGAAAATGTTCAAACAATTCACATTCAATAATCAAATTATTGAAGTTTTAAATAAAGATACAATCTCCCTTTTTATTAAAGACTTTAAGCATTTCAAAAGGAAATTTGGTAGATATTAGATTTAAATGTCAGGTGACAGGGACAGTATTCTCAGAAGACACTGTCCCCTTTTTACCGCAGTGCTGAAAGACCTCACACAGACAGGGCCAGCTGGCCACGTGCACGTCTCAGCAGAAGTGATGCTATTTCAGGGAGATCATGTGATTAGGGACAAGTGACAACCCAGCCTTAGCAAACGGAAAACAGAATTTCAAACCAAGGAAATCTGAAATACTTTGAAATACGTTTGTGCACACAAAGACTTGGGAGTCTACAAAAAAACACAGTCCTAATCAGCAAAACAAAATTGAAATCCCAACCTTTGTAGTAATACTTGTGTACTAACAAAGATTCTCTTTTCCACCTTCTGTTAGGACACAGTAAAACATCCCACTGCAATTGTGGCTTGTTAGATCAAGTTTGTGATTTGGCCGAAGTTAATCTTTATACATTTTGAATCAATGTTATCATGTATTTTTTCCTAAGGCAAGTTTTTTTTTTAATTTTCCTACAGTTAAAAATGTTTGTGATTAAACTAACCTCTCAATTCTTAATTGAAAACTTACATCATGGGGGGGTAAAAGCCTTAAATCATACTTTTAAAAATGTCTTCAAAAAATCATGATTATGCACAAAAATTGTTAGGTATAATTGTTTTCAAGGGGAAAGCTGAAAATGGCTTAAAATGTCTAAAAATTTAATAGTGATTATTGTTTATCAACCTTACCCAAAGTCATAAAAATATTAAAATTATATTCCAGAAGAACAGTTTTCAAACCAGGCATTATAGAACGCCAAGGTATTTTAGTAATCATCCAACAGCTGAGTTTAAATTTGATAAATGTTTACCAACTTCAAAAACTGAAAAGAATACATTGTGGCAGATCTTTCGGATCCATCCAGGGGTCATCAAACTTTTTATAAAAACCGCCCACTTTTGCAATGCTGGTCAACCTGGTCCCTACCGTGCAACCAAACAGCACCGCGATTGGCCCATCATGAAAGCTGTAACGCCCACTAGTGGGCGGTAGGGACCAGGTCTACCAGCACTGCAAAAGTGGGCAGTTTTTATAAAAAGTTTGACGACCCCTGCTCGCATCCAGAGTGGAGACTGTAGGTGGGGTGGAGCCTGGGACCACCCAGAAGAGGATCTGCAATGGCACAGGGCTGAGGTGTGTGAGCCAGCCCCAGCTGGGGGTTCCTGCGTCCCATGTCTAAGACAGGCAGACCCTGGGAGGCCCGCACATCAATCAGCCTCTTACAAATGAAGAGGGGCCCACACCTACCCTCCGAGAGGGGAGGTTAGTTCACAGTGTGACTGAGGCTCCACAGAGCACCCACCACCCCTGAACCAGGGTGGACTGGAAGCCCACAGCCGGGGTTACCAACATTATCAACAACGTCCCATCTAAAAATGTCAGCCTGGGAAAACAGTCTGGCCTAGTAAGTTTTAATGTCCTTGGTAAATATTTCAGATTTTAACCATGAAATCCACTTACAAGTGGTAGATAGCACTTAAACCTATTTTATATATGAGGTCCGTACAAGATCTTATTTAAAATAATAGTCCTGCTACTTAAAAAATAACAGCTTGAAAACACAGTTATACAAGATAAATAAAACAGAAAAGTGGTTACAATTTAAGTGTGAAATATAAAATGTATGCAGAAACGGAAAGGAAAGTGTCAGACAACCCAAACCTCACACCTAGAACACAGACTGCAGACAGAGCCAAGCGAATAGCTAAGACAGGTAATCAAGGGAAGTTCTTATCCTTCTCATTTCTTCTCTGTGTTTTACAGGGGAGGCAGCTACACGGGGTGACCTCTTTCATAAGAAAATGGAGCCTTCGATCATGATTACTTTTTAAAGAACTCACATTATCAGCACTTTAGAATTCCTGTGACTACCTCTAACAGCATCCCTATTTTACCAAATTTCCAAGAAACACCAATCCAGTGTTAAGAAAGACAGAACTCATAAAATGTTGGAAGAATGAATAATTAATGAATGAAATATATCTGTAATATCTCTGCACTCTGAGATGACCTTCAGATAACACTTAATGCAATAATGAGGAACACCACGGAGACTGGCAGTGTGTGCACACCCGGAGGAGGACGGACTGGTCGTGTAGAGGGGCTTCCGGCTGCAGCACAGACGCCAGGACCTAACAAAGGTGATGCGTGGAGCCCCCTCCCCAGTGTGCGGAAGGGCCACCAGGGCTGCAGCCCCGGCAAAAGAAGGCTCTCCAGCTCTGACTCAGGCTCCACGTCTGCTGGGTAAGCTCCTGGAACAGATGCCCATTGGCTGCCTGCACCCCCGGGGCATCTCAAGACACCGTGTGAGCTCCAAGCTCACTCACTGGCTCCAGGTGCAACCTGACCCTCTTCTTCCTGTCCCTCTGCCATCTACACACACCTCGTCACTGAGGGTGCCTCACCACTGTCTGAATACCTCTTATCTCTCTACTCCCGTGCTGTGCTGCCACTGACCAGTAACTGCAGCCTGGTGGGGCTGCCGCCGCGACCCTGATCAACACTCATGACCTCCAACAGACTCTGGACACAAAAATGCTGCCCTGTGCCAGCCATTACCGCCTGGTTGCCCGCAGAACATGCATGCGTCTGAAATCCACCCCTCTTTAGAACCTGGGCTGAAATGCTCCCTCCTCTAGAAGGACTTCATTCTGGCTGAACCTGTTCGTTCCCTGGCTCTTTTATTGACCCAGTGACTCTGTGTTACAACTTTTTTTGAACATTACAAGTCACCTATTACACTACAACGTCCTTGAAGACAGAAAGCATTTCCAGTATGGTCCTAATTGCCTGAGGGCCTAGCTCACAGCAAATAAAACGCCATATGCAACTGGACAACTGATTGATTGGGATGCCTCCCTACTTTGGCAAATAAATAAAATCACATGAAATTCAGGTGTCTCAAAGAATTATAAAACCTAAATGTAATGGTTATAAGAAACGGAAAAGAATTGTACAATTTTAAAAAGTCACTAAAATTAGGTGGTGAAATACATTTCTCAAATCAGTAAGTGAATCATGCTTTAAATTATGCTAATTCATGTTGATCAGGAAAAATTATTCTGTAATGGAAAATTTAGCGGGATTCCCATCCCCGGTGGGGACCTGCCTGGTCCACCTGCCTGGTGACCAGCCCTTACCTGTAGTCGCACCAGGGGCAGCGGTAGGGCTTCTCTCCGGTGTGCACCCGCTTGTGCCGAGTCAGGTGAGACTGGGTGGTGGAGGCAAAGTTACACTCGTCACACTTGAAAGGCTTTTCTCCTGGAATAAATCAAAAAGGGTGTACATGAAGAGTTATAAAATTTGAAGTGAAGGGCTAAACCTGTTATTGACAATTAGAAAGAAACTAATTTCCATGAAAACTTTTAAGAATATAGTTCAATGTACTACACATATTTGAAACTCTTAATTACATACTTATTTTCAGGGCGAGAAAGAAGATATCACCGCTTTTGATTCCTATGTTGGAACAGAAGAATGGTCCACAGTCTGCCCCACCGATGTAACTTGCCCAAACGGAATCTGAGTCACACCTTTGGCCTAGACTGTATTTAAGGTCGTTCAACACTCTAGATTACGAGAGCCGTTATAAAAAAAAACTCAATGAGGTTGAATCTATGAAAAAGCATATGTCAGAGATATACTTTAAATATGAAGTATAAAACTTGCTAAAATCTTAAAGTTAAATATGAAGAAAATAATAAAATAAAGCTACAAATTGATAGGAATTAAAATCTTATTAGAAGAAAACTGTTCACTAAGTTGAATAAAAGGTATGGAGGCAAAGAAACATACAACAGTATAAACTGCACATTAACTTTCTCTTCCCTGGGGTGACAGAACAGATCTGTCTTCACACAAGCTTTCCCAGAGTTGGAGCGCAGGCTGGCACAGGACTCACGGCTGGCTCCCTGGGGCCTAATGCCCTAATGGGTCCCTCCTCCTCTTCTACCCTTCCCGCTTTCACAAGCTCATTCGGAGAAACCATGTCATCTCACCAACATTCAATTTCACGAGCTACACTCACAGGTGAGTGCTTACAACATGGCTGTTTAACTTCACTTAGTGTGAATTTAAATTTAAAAACTGATAATGGGGAGAAGACAAGATGGCGCTGGAGTAGGCGGATGTACTAACATCCACCTCCCAGAACCAAAGTGGATTTTTTTTTTAAATAAATTTTTATTAATGGTAATGGGATGACATTAATAAATCAGGGTACATATATTCAAAGAAAACATGTCTAGGTTATTTTGTCATAAAATTATGTTGCGTACCCCTCGCCCAAAGTCAGATTGTCCTCTGCCACCCTCTATCTAGTTCTCTGTGCCCCTCCCCCTCCCCCTAACTCTCTTCCTCCCTCCTTCCCATGTCCTCCCTCCCCCCACCCCTGGTAACCACCACACTCTTGTCCATGTCTCTTAGTCTCATTTTTATGTTCCACCAATGTATGGAATCATGTAGTTCTTGTTTTTTTCTGATTTACTTATTTCACTCCTTATAATGTTATCAAGATCCCACCATTTTGCTGTAAATGATCTGATGTCATCATTTCTTATGGCTGAGTAGTATTCCATAGTGTATATGTGCCACATCTTCTTTATCCAGTCTTCTTTTGAAGGGCTTTTTGGTTGTTTCCATGTCTTGGCCACTGTGAACAGTGCTGCAATGAACATGGGGCTACATGTGTCTTCACGTAACAATGTTTCTGAGGTTTTGGGGTATATACCCAGTAGAGGGATTGCTGGGTCATAAGGTAGTTCTATTTGCAGTTTTTTGAGGAACCACCATACTTTCCTCCATAATGGTTGTACTACTTTACAGTCCCACCAACAGTGAATGAGGGCTCCTTTCTCTCCACAGCCTCTCCAACATTTGCTATTACCCGTCTTGTTGATAATAGCTAATCTAACAGGAGTGAGGTGGTATCTCATTGTAGTTTTGATATGCATTTCTCTAATAACTAATGAAGCTGAGCATCTTTTCATATATCTGTTGGCCATTTGTATCTCTTCCTGGGAGAAGTGTCTGTTCATGTCCTCTTCCCATTTTTTTATGGGATTGTTTGTTTGTTTGTTTGTTGTTGAGTTTTATGAGTTCTTTGTAAATTTTGGATATTAGGCCCTTATCTGAGCTGTTGTTTGAAAATATCATTTCCCATTTAGTTGGCTGTCTGTTTATTTTTATATCAGTTTCTCTTGCTGAGCAAAAACTTTTTATTCTGATGTAGTCCCATTCATTTATCTTTGCCTTCACTTCTCTTGCCATTGGAGTCAAGTTCATAAAATGTTCTTTAAAACCCAGGTCCATGATTTTAGTACCTATGTCTTCTTCTATGTACTTTATTGTTTCAGGTCTTATATTTAGGTCTTTGATCCATTTTGAATTAATTTTAGTACACGGGGACAGGATATAGTCGAGTTTCATTCTTTTGCATGTGGCTTTCCAGTTTTCCCAACACCATTTGTTGAAGAGGCTTTCTTTTCTCCATTGTATGTTGTTGGCCCCTTTATCAAAGATTATTTGACCATATATATGTGGTTTTATTTCTGGGCTTTCTATTCTGTTCCATTGGTCTGAGTGTCTATTTTTCTGCCAATACCATGCTGTTTTGATTATCGTGGCCCTATAATATAGTTTAAAGTCAGGTATTGTAATGCCCCCAGCTTCATTCTTTTTCCTTAGGATTGTTTTGGCTATTCGGGGTTTTTTATAGTTCCATATAAATCTGATGATTTTTTGTTCCATTTCTTTAAAAAATCTCATAGGGATTTTGATGGGAATTGCATTAAATTTGTATATTGCTTTGGGTAATATGGCCATTTTGATTATATTTATTCTTCCTATCCAAGAACAAGGAATATTTTTCCATCTCATTGTATCTTTTTCGATTTCCCTTAACAATGCTTTGTAATTTTCATTATATAGGTCCTTTACGTTCTTTGTTATGTTTATTCCTAGGTATTTTATTTTTTTTGTTGCAATCGTGAAGGGGATTATTTTTTTGAATTCGTTTTCTAATATTTCATTGTTGGCATATAGAAAGGCTATTGACTTTTGTATGTTAATTTTGTATCCTGCGACCTTACTGTATTGGTTTATTGTTTCTAATAATCTTTTTGTGGAGTCCTTCGGGTTTTCGATGTATAGGATCATATCATCTGCAAAAAGTGATAGCTTTACTTCTTCTTTTCCGATATGGATGCCTTTTATTTCTTTGTCTTGTCTGATTGCTCTGGCCAGAACTTGTAGCACCACGTTAAATAAGAGTGGAGAGAGTGGACAACCCTGTCTTGTTCCTGATTTAAGGTAGAAAGTCCTCAGTTTTATGCCGTTTAATAGGATGTTGGCTGCTGGTTTATCATATATGGCCTTTATCATGTTGAGATATTTTCCTTCTATACCCATTTTGTTGAGAGTCTTAAACATAAAGTTATGTTGTATTTTATCGAATGCCTTTTCTGCATCTATTGATAAGATCATGTGGTTTTTGTTCTTTGTTTTGTTGATATCGTGTATTACGTTAACCGTTTTGCGTATGTTGAACCATCCTTGAGATTCTGGGATGAATCCCACTTGATCATGATGTATTATTTTTTTAATATGTTGTTGTATTCGGTTTGCCAGTATTTTGTTTAGTATTTTAGCATCTGTATTCATTAGAGATATTGGTCTGTAGTTTTCTTTCTTTGTGCCATCCTTGCCAGGTTTTGGTATGAGGGTTATGTTGGCCTCATAAAATGTGTTTGGAAGTATTGCTTCTTCTTCAATTTTTTGGAAGACTTTGAGTAGAATAGGAACCAAGTCTTCTTTGAATGTTTGATAGAATTCACTAGTATAACCGTCTGGGCCTGGACTTTTATTTTTGGGGAGGTTTTTAATAGTTTTTTCTATTTCCTCCCTGCTGATTGGTCTGTTTAGGCCTTCTGCTTCTTCATGAGTCAGTCTAGGAAGGTTGTATTGTTCTAGGAATTTATCCATTTCTTCTAGATTGTTGTATTTGGTGGCATATAATTTTTCATAGTATTCTACAATAATTCTTTGTATATCTATGATGTCTGTGGTGATCTCTCCTCTTTCATTTTGGATTTTATTTATTTGAGTCCTGTGCCTTTTTTCCTTGGTGAGTCTTGCCAAGGGTTTGTCAATTTTGTTGATCTTTTCAAAGAACCAGCTCCTTGTTTTATTGATTTTTTCTATAGTTTTTCTGTTCTCTATTTCATTTACTTCTGCTCTGATTTTTATTATCTCCTTTCTTCGGCTGGTTTTGGGTTGTCTTTGTTCTTCTTTTTCTAGTTGCTTAAGGTGTGAAGTTAAGTGGTTTACTTCGGCTCTCTCCTGTTTGTTCATATAGGCCTGAAGTGATATGAACTTTCCTCTTATTACTGCTTTTGCTGCATCCCAGAGATTCTGATATGTCGTATTTTCATTTTCATTTGTCTGTATATATCTTTTGATCTCTGCGCTTATTTCTTCTTTGACCCATTCATTTTTTAGAAGTATGTTGTTTAGTTTCCACATTTTTGTGGGTTTTTCCCCCTCTTTTTTGCAGTTGAATTCTAGTTTCAAGGCTTTATGATCAGAAAATATGCTTGGTACAATTTCAATTTTTCTAAATTTGCTGATATTGTCTTTGTGGCCCAACATATGGTCAATTCTTGAGAATGTTCCATGTACACTAGAGAAAAATGTATACTCTGTCGCTTTGGGATGAAGTGTCCTGTAGATGTCTATCATATCCAGGTGTTCTAGTATTTCGTTTAAGGCCACTATATCTTTATTGATTCTCTGTTTGGATGACCGATCTAGAGCCGTCAGCGGTGTATTGAGGTCTCCAAGTATGATTGTATTTTTGTTAGTTTTTGTTTTAAGGTCAATAAGTAGCTGTCTTATATATTTTGGTGCTCCTTGGTTTGGTGCATATATATTAAGGATTGTTATGTCTTCTTGATTCAACTTCCCCTTAATCATTATGAAATGACCATTTTTGTCTCTGAGTACTTTTTCTGTCTTGTAGTCAGCATTATTAGATATGAGTATTGCTACGCCTGCTTTTTTTTGAGTGTTGTTTGCTTGGAGTATTGTTTTCCAGCCTTTCACTTTGAATTTGTTTTTATCCTTGTTGCTTAGATGTGTTTCTTGTAGGCAGCATATAGTTGGATTTTCTTTTTTAATCCATTCTGCTACTCTGTGTCTTTTTATTGGTAAGTTTAATCCATTTACATTTAGTGTAATTATTGACACTTGTGGGTTCCCTACTGCCATTTTATAAATTGCTTTCTGTTAGTTTTGTATCTAGTTTGATTCTTCTCTTTTGTTTTTCTATCATTTGTTTTTGTTTGTTTGTGTTCCATACTTCTTTCCTCTGTTGCTACCTTTTTTAAGTCAAGTGTTTTTGTGGTGGTTTTTTCAAGGGTGGTTACCATTAAGTAATGAAAAGGGTACCTACCATATTCATTGTAGTACCCTATCTTATAAGTATTTCTGCACTTCATCGTCCTTTGCTACTGTTAATCTCCATCCTCTCCCCTCTTTTTTTCCTTTGTTGTCACAGTTTAAGTTTGGTTTTATTGTGTTCTTGGTGGAGCTGTTACTTGTGGTGTTGTTTTCTTTTGTTCTTTGAATCTGGTTGGAAAACCCCCTTTAGTATTTCCTGGAGTGGGGGCTTTCTGTTGATAAATTCTCTCATCTTTTCTGTATTTGTGAATGTTTTTATATCTCCTTCATACTTGAAGGATAGCTTTGATGGGTATAGTATTCTTGGCTGAAAGTTCCTCTCTTTCAGGGCTTTAAATATTGGGGTCCACTCTCTTCTAGCTTGTAGAGTTTCTGCTGAGAAATCTGATGATAATCTAATAGGCCTTCCTTTATATGTTGTACTCTTCTTTTCCCTGGCTGCCTTGAAAATTTTTTCTTTGTCATTGGTTTGTGTCATCTTTATTATGATGTGCCTTGGAGTGGGTTTGTTGGGGTTAAGAAAACTCGGTGTTCTGTTTGCTTCTTGAATTTGAGGCTTTAGTTCTTTCCACAGGCTTGGGAAGTTCTCGTCTATTATTTGTTTGAGTATATTCTCCATTTCATTTTCTTTCTCTTCTCCCTCTGATATACCTATTATTCTTATGTTATTCTTTCTGATGGAGTCAGACAATTCCTGTAGGGCTTTCTCATTTTTTATTATTTTTGAGTCTCTTTCTTCTTCTCTCTGTTGTGCCTCAAGTTGTTTGTCTTCTATTTCACTAATCCTATCCTCAATCTGGGCTGTTCTGTTAGCTAAGCTTGTTACCTCGTTTTTCAGCTCGTGAATTGAGTTTTTCATTTCTGTTTGATTTGTTTTAATAGTTTCAATTTCCTTGGTAATATATTCTTTGTGTTCATTGAGTTGTTTTCTGATCTCCCTATATTGCCTTTCTGTGTTTTCCTGTATATCTCTGAGTATTTTTAAGATTTCTATTTTAAATTCTCTGTCATTTAGCTCCAAGGCTTCCAATATGTTAAGTCTTTTCTCCATAGATTTTTCCACATCTATTTGTGTTACCTCTCTTTCTTTTGTATCCATAATATTCGATTTTCTCTTTCTTATTGGCATCTGAGGGTGGTCTTGTTGACAGCACTAATTAGAATTAATAAAGAGTAAAAAGTAAAAAAAAAAAAAAAAAAAAAAGGTAAAACACCCCACAAAAAAAAAAAACAGTAATAATTTATTATTTCCCCCTTTTTTTCTTTCTTCTCGTTCCCTCCTCTCCCCTCCTCAGGGAAATATCGTGCCTATAATGGAGGGCCTGATTTGGGGTGAAGAGTTCAAGGGGCAAAAAAAGGGAGTAGGGACCTACTAAATGCAAAAAAAAAAAAAAAAAAAAAAAGGAAGAAAATTTTAGACAAGCATAAGATGATTTGCTTGTAAGTGATGGTCAACTAAGAGATATAATGAGAGGGCTAAGAGGGAACCAGAAAAAAGGACCAAAAAAAGAATAATAAAGAAGAAAAAAATAAAAATAATAAGTAAAAATCTGTTGTATTAAGTGGAGCGAAGACTAAATACAATGGAGACCTTGGGTTGGGAGGACCCAAAATGCCACAAAAATAAACAAACAAGAAAAAAACAAAAACAAAAGCAAAAAAGAAAAATAAAGCCAAAAAAAGCCTTGAGTCCCAAATTAACTAATTTGTTCGTGATTGAGGATTAAATGGGAGGAAAGTAAAACGAGAAAAGAAAAAACGAATAGAAAGGAAAAAATAAGAAAAAGAGAAAAATGAAGGAAGAAATAAAAAAGAGAAAAAAACAAAATAAAGCAAATCAAAAAAAAAAAAAAAAAAAGAGGAGTGAGAGTTAAGTGTTTTGGAGTATAACCTTAAAGGAGGGTGAGGATGAAGAAGAGAAATGACATGTAACAGTTATGGGTAGTGTAGTTCAAGAAAAGGGAAGCATAAGATGGGCAGAGAATAGAAGGACCGAGGTGGAGGAAATAAAGGCAATAAGATAGAAGAAACAAACAACAACAACAAAAAAAATTAGTGGAACAAGTTGTAAAGTCTGTGGATTTTTCTTGATTTTGAGAGGTTAACTTCTTCCTTTTTCTTTTCTCTCCCTCTTCCTGGTCGGTGACTCTGTACCCCAGGCTCTGCCCCTGTGTCACACTTAGGTAGGGATTTGCAGTTGATGGGATTCTATGGCAATGTCATATAATTGGCTTTAGTCTTGCTGGTAGTCAAGGCTTGTTGGCGTTTGCAGGGTCCAACGATGAGAGAGTTTGCTTTCCTGGATTCTCTCTCCTAGTCCCCCCTTCCTGAATTAGCAGCCTGGTGATCCAGCTATAAGGCTGCAACTGCTTCTGCCTGGGGAGTAAGAGGCTCAAAGAGCTGGGAAATCCCCACTCTATCCCCACTCAGTGCAAGGCTTTGGGAAAGGCTCTGGCAGTCAGGGCCTCCAGTGTAATCAGGCGAGGGTGGGAGTCAATTGTTGTCAAGGTGACTGTTCAGCGCCTAGCATTCAGTTGGACCTCTCAACCCAGGTTTTCCACACTTTGTAGCCTGTTTTGGCTGGGAAGAAGAGGCACTAGTCTCTGCTTGCGACTAGTGTAGTATAGATCTTATTATCTGCCAAGTCCCTCTTGTTAGCGTTTATCCCTTAATATGGAGGCTCTATCAATCAGAAGTTGCCCCCGCCCCTTTAGCGAGAGGCACTAAAAAATATCACGCCTCTTGTCTTGGGTCACTGAACTGAGAGAGATCTTATCAATTAGAACCGAGGGTGCGCAGATTTCATGGGTTAAGCTAATTTCAGTGATTGGGTCGCAGCTGTGCTCCCAAAGGTATTTTAGGCTGCCTGCGCGCGCACCTCCCCCAACGCTTGATTGTTAGCTTGAATGGCTGGGTGAGGTGCCCCGCCCACGGAGAGAATCTCCCAAGTAGAAGACCACCCTTGTGCCTCTCCCGCTTGCCCTGCCGCTGGCGGCTGGATCGCACCAGGCGCAGGATAATGGGGCACCCTGGGTGTGCGGGCCAGTAGGGCGCTCTGGGCGTGTGGAATGCCCAGGGCACGCGCGCGAATGGGGTGCTCCGGGCACCGGTGGCTGGCGACTCTCACTCGCAGTGCGCGGGCCGCTGGGAACGTTAGCGGTGCTCGCTCTGCAACCGTACAGGGTGTGCGCCAGCAGCTGCTCGCCGCTCTGGAGTGTGGGTGGTGCTCGCTCTGCAACCGAACCGGGCGCGCGCCCGGGGCTGCTCACGGCTCCCGAGCGTGGGCGGTGCTCGCTCTGCAACCTGACCGGGCGCGCGCCCGTGGCTGCTTGCGGCTCCCGAATGTGGGCTGACTCACCACAGGCGCACTCCCTCGCGGCTTGAATGAACGTCGCTGTAGCTTCCTCCACACCCTCATCTCTCAGATTCAAGTGATAACAGTCCTTTCGCTTTCAGTTTGTGTGGAACTCCGGAATGCTCCGAGGATAAATTTTTCTGTTTCTAGTTGATAAATTTGTTGTGATTTAGGGGAGATCTGTCGGACGCGCTGCTCATGGCGCCATTTCCGTGACGTCACTCCGGAAGTCCAAAGTGGATTACAAACTAATTTTAAGAACTGTCTTCTGGAAAAACCAACCTTAGACTAAACTAAGAGGACTCTTAAACTAAGGAACACTGAAGAAGCCACACTGAAACTGGTAGAAAGAATGGAAACGCAGAGAGGGCTGCCCAGCTCCCCGGAGCGAACGGCAGCCAGGAGAGACTCGCGTGGCGTGAATTGAGTTTAGCGGAGAGGGGAGGGTCCTGAATTCCAGAAACAAAGCCCCAGCCTGCTACCCCAGAGCCCAGAAGAGGCGTAAGGACAATATTTAGCTGGAAACAAGTCAGGATACTGTTTGTGAGAAAGAGTCTGATTTCTCAGACCCAGGATTCTTCTTAAAGGGACCGCGAAGAACATCTCTCTCACAACCACTCACCCGGGGCTCCAGGGGACGGGGAGAGAGGAGAGGACCAGAGTAGCAGGAAGAGAGTGTAATCTAGGAGGCACAGGGAGAAACATTTTGGTAGACAGCCACCCTAACCCCTGGGATGAGTCACTCCCCAAATCTGAAGTGAACATTTCCCCCAGAAACAGCAATACCAGCAAAGAGAAGGAGGACACCAGCCAAACAAGCTCCCGCGGCACTCAGAGCAGACTCGCTTAGAAGGAGGGAGCTTTCGGGGCTACAGTAGTGAGTGTTAGGGTCTGAGCTGCACCGCCCCCACCCACACGAATGAGGGCTCGCCGGAAGGTGGGCAGGGGCAGG
The DNA here is from genome assembly GCF_036850765.1 of Saccopteryx bilineata. Classification (NCBI taxonomy): domain Eukaryota; kingdom Metazoa; phylum Chordata; class Mammalia; order Chiroptera; family Emballonuridae; genus Saccopteryx; species Saccopteryx bilineata. The sequence goes on from NC_089500.1 coordinate 3,076,843, forward strand.
ACGCAGAGGTGCCGTAAGGTTGGCAGGGACGGAAGCCTGCTGGCCACCACTGGGCTCACGTGAGTGCTCAGTCTTGCCTGACTGGGGAACAGTAGGCGTGAAAAAGCAGTCAATCCCAGCTGCTGGCAGCTGGTAATCCAGCCTGCGGGAGAAGGGCAGGAAACCCAGAAGGGGTGGAGACCAGCCCTTGAGCAAGGGCACAGGAGCACAGCCTTGTCCCACCCGTGGAACTGAGGCTTGTGGCCTGACTTGGAGTTGGCTCCTCCCACAAGGGTGGAGCCAAAAGCCCAGAACAGGCTGAGTTCCGCTACTGAGCTGAGCGTGGGCACGCAGTCCTGCCCAGCCGGTAGAGCCAAGGCTAGCAGCCATTCCACCAGCGGGCTCCTCCTACAAGGGTGGGGCGAAAGGCCAGAAACAGTCAGAGAAACACAGCTGAGCAAACCTGATTGCCACTGCCCTCAGGGCCAAGCATAATGCCACCCACAGGGGCGGGAAAAAGGCCAAGGCCACCAAGATTTGTGCAACAAAGCACGTGAACACAGCCACTCCCGTAAAGGAAAGGTGAAAACCACAGCAACAGCTCCAGTGGGCAGGCACCGGCAACGCCCAAACCCAAAAGCCCTAGGCAGCAACAGCAGAGGGGGTGGCAGGCCTGCAGACAGACCATACTTAGGGAACAGAGGCCATACCCAGTGGACTCCAGTGGCCAAAACCTTCCTTTACACAGAGAAAATAAGAATGCAGAGAAATGCAACACAAATGAACCAAGAGAAATCCCCAGAAAAGACCTAAATGAATCAGATATAACCAAATTACTAGATGCAGAGTTTAAATTAACAATTGTTCGGATGCTCAAAGATATTATAACAACAATAGATGGTCATTACAAACACCTAAATAAAGAGATAGTAAATATGAAAAAAAAGGACAATGAAATAATAAAAAAGAATCAGTCAGAAATGACAAATACAATATCAGAAATAAAGAACACAATAGAAGGAATTAAAAGCAGGATGGATGAAGCTGAGAACCGAATCAGTGAGTTAGAGGACATGATAAATAAAGGCACAGAAGCAGAGCAGAAAAAAGAAAAGAGACTCAAAAAGTCTGAGGAAACTCTAAGAGAGCTCTGTGACAACATGAAGAGAAGTAACATCCGCATCATAGGGGTTCCTGAAGAAGAAGAGAAAGAACAATGGATAGAGACTTTGTTCAAGCATATCATAGCTGAAAACTTCCCTCAATTAAGGCAGGAAAACATCTCACATGTTCAGGAAGCACAGAGAACTCCATTAAGGAGAAACTCAAAGAAATCAACACCAGGACACATCATAATTAAAATACCAAAGCTAAGTGATAAAGAGAAAATATTAAAAGCTGCTAGAGAAAAAAAGACTATCACCTACAAAGGAGCCCCCATAAGGATGATTTCTGACTTCTCAACAGAAACACTTGAGGCCAGAAGGAAATGGCAAGAAATATTCAAAGTAATGCAGAACAAGAGCCTATAACCAAGACTACTTTATCCAGCAAGGCTATCATTTAAAATTGAAGGAGAAATAAAAAGCTTTCCAGACAAAAAAAACCTCAAGGAATTCACTACAACCAAACCAAGGTTGCCAAGAAATCCTAAGGGATCTGTTGTAAAAGATCAAAGAAGAAAAAGAATATAGCAAAAGAGGAATACAGTTTTAAAGAATAAAATAGCAATAAACAATTACATATCAATAATAACCTTAAATGTAAATGGATTAAATGATCCGATCAAAAGACATAGGGTAGCTGCGTGGATAAGAAAACAAGACCCATACATATGCTGTCTACAAGAGACACACCTTAAATCAAAAGATGAACATACACTGAAGATAAAAGGATGGAAAAAAATATTTCATGCAAATGGAAAAGAAAGAAAAGCTGGGGTAGCAATACTTAGACAAAATGAACTTTAAAACAAAGACTATAGTTAGAGATAAAGAAGGTCACTACATAATGATAAAGGGAGCAATCCAACAAGAAGATATAACCGTTATAAATATCTACGCACCTAATATAGGAGGCACCTAAATATATAAAGCAGACATTGATGGATTTAAAGAGTGAGATCAACAGCAATACTATAATAGTAGGGGATTTCAATACCCAATTAACATCATTAGATAGATCCTCAAGAAAGAAAATTAACAAAGAAACAGCAGACTTAAAGGACATATTAGATAAACTCGATTTAATAGATATCTTCAGAACCTTTCACACTAAAGCAGCAGAATATACATTCCTTTCAAGTGCTCATGGTACATTCTCTAGAACAGAACACATATTAGGGCACAAAAGCGGTATCAAAAAATTTAAGAAGATTGAAATCATATCGAGCACTTTCTCTGATCATAATGGCATGAAACTAGAAATCAAACACAACAGAAAAACAGAAAAATACTCAAACACTTGGAAACTAAATAGCATGATATTAAATAATGAATGAGTAAACAATGAGATCAAAGAAGAAATTTAAAAATTCCTAGAAACAAAGGATAACGAGCATATATCAACTCAAAATTTATGGGACACAGCAAAAGCAGTCCTAAGAAGGACGTGCATAGCATTACAGGCATACCTCCAGAAGCTAGAAAAAGCTCAAATAAACAACTTGACACTACATCTAAAAGAACTAGAAAAAGAACAGCAAGTAAGGCCCAGAGCTAGTAGAAGGAAGGAAATAATGAAGATCAGAGCAGAAATAAATGACATAGAGGCTAAAGAAACAATACAGAGGATCAATGAAACCATGAGCTGGTTCTTTAAAAAGGTAAACAAGATCGATAAACCTTTAACCAGACTCACCAAGAAAGAAAGAGAAAGGACTCAAATAAATAAAATTAGAAATGAGAGTGGAGAAATAACAACAGACACAACAGAAATACAAAATATTGTAAGAAAATACTATGAAGAACTGTACACCAAAAAACTAGACAACCTAGATGAAATGGACAAATTCCTTGAAACATATAATCTTCCAAAAATTAATCTGGAAGAATCAGAAAACCTAAACAGACCAATTACAACAAATGAGATTGAAACAGTTATCAAAAAACTCCCAAAAAAGAAAAGTCCTGGCCTGACCTGTGGTGGCGCAGTGGATAAAGCATCAACCTGGAAATGCTGAGGTCGCTGGTTCAAAACCCTGGGCTTGCCTGGTCAAGGCACATATGGGAGTTGATGCTTCCAGCTACCCCCCCCCTCTCTCTGTCTCTCTCTCTCCTCTCTAAAAATGAATAAATAAAAATTTAAAAAAATAAAAAAATAATAAAAAAGAAAAAAAAAAAGAAAAGTGCTAGGCCTGATAGCTTCACAAGTGAATTCTCTACCAAATATTCAAAAAAGAAGTAACTCCTATCCTTCTGAAGCTATTTCAAAAAATTCAAGAGGAAGGAAGACTTCCAAGCTCCTTTTATGAGGCGAGCATAATTCTGATTCCAAAACCAGGTAAAGACAACACAAAAAAAGAAAATTATAGGCCAATATCCCTGATGAATTTAGATGCAAAAATCCTCAACAAAATATTAGCAAACCAGATCCAGCAATACATGAAAAAAATCATACACTATGATCAAGTGGGATTTATTCTTGGGAGGCAAGGCTGGTACAATATTCACAAATCAATCAATGTGATCCATCACATAAACAAAAGGAAGGAGAAAAACAACATGATAATTGCAATAGATGCAGAAAAAGCATTTCATAAAATCCAGCACCCATTCATGATCAAAACTCTCAGCAAAGTGGGAATACAGGGAACATACCTCAACATGATAAAGGCCATCCATGACAAACCCACAGCCAATATCATATTCAATGGGCAAAAATTAAAAGCAATCCCCTTAAGATCAGGAACAAGGCAGGGGTATCCCCTTTCACCACTCTTATTCAACATAGTTCTGGAAGTCCTAGCTACAGCAATCAGACAGGAAAAAGAAATAAAAAGCATCCAAATTGAAAAAGAAGAAGTAAAACTATCATTATTTACAGATGATATGATATTGTATATAGAAAACCCTAAAGTCATAGTCAAAAAACTACTAGACCTGATAAATGAATTCAGCAAGGTGGCAGGATATAAAATCAATACTCAGAAATCAGAGGCATTTTTATACACTAACAATGAAATTTCAGAAAGAGAAATTAAGGAATCAATCCCCTTTACCATTGCAACCAAAAAAATAAAGTACCTAGGAATAAATTTAGACAGGGAGATTAAAGACTTGTACTCGGAAAATTATAAAACATTGATAAAAGAAATCAGGGAAGATACGAACAAGTGGAGGCATATACCGTGCTCATGGTTAGGAAGAATAAACATCATTAAGATGTCTCTATTACCCAAAGCAATTTATAAATTCAATGCAATACCGAGTAAAATACCAATGACTGACTTCAAAGATATAGAACACATATTCCAAAAATTTATATGGAACCAAAAGAGAACACGAATAGCCTCAGCAATCTTGAAAAGGAAGAATAAAGCAGGAGGTATCACATTTCCTGATATCAAGTTATATTACAAGGCCATTGGACTCAAAACAGCCTGGTACTGGCATAAGAACAGGCATATAGATCAATGGAACGGAACTGAGAACCCAGAAATAAACCCACACTTTTATGGATAACTGATATTTGACAAAGGAGGTAAGAGCATACATTGGAGTAAAGACAGCCTTTTCAACAAATGGTGTTGGGAAAATTAGAAAGCTACCTGCAAAAGAATGAAACTAGACCACCAACTTACACCATTCACAAAAATAAACTCAAAATGGCTAAAAGATTTAAATGTAAGCCGTGAAACCATAAGCTACCTTAGAAGAAAACATAGGCAGTAAGCTCTCTGACATCTCTCGCAGCAATATTTGCCGATTTGTCTCCACAGGCAAGTGAAATATAAGACAGGATAAACAAATGGGACTTTATCAAAATAAAAAGCTTCTGTACAGCTAAAGACAAGAAGAACAGAATAAAAACACAAACTACACAATGGGAGAATATATTTGACAATGCATCTGATAAGGGGTTAATAACCAAAATTTATAAAGAACTTGTATAACTTAATACCAGGAAGACAAACAATCCAATCCAAAAATGGGCAAAAGAAATGATAAACACTTCTCCAAAGAGGATATACAGATGGCCAATAGGCATATGAAAAAATGCTCAACATCACTAATCATTAGAGAAATGCAAATTAAAACCACAATGAGATATCACCTCACACCAGTCAGAATGGCGCTCATCAACAAAACAACACAGAATAAGTGCTGGCGAGGATGTGGAGAAAAGGGAACCCTCCTGCACTGTTGGTGGGAATGCAGACTGCTGCAGCCACTGCGGAAAACAGTATGGAGATTCCTCAAAAAATTAAAAATCGAACTGCCTTTTGACCCAGCTATACCACTGTTAGGAATATACCCCAAGAACACTATAGCACTGTTTGAAAAGAAGAAATGCACCCCCATGTTTATGGCAGCATTGTTAACAATAGCAAAGATCTGGAAAGAGCTCAAGTGTCCGTCAGAGGACGAGTGGATTAAAAAGCTTTGGTATATATATATATACTATGGAATACTACTCAGCCATAAGAAATGATGACATCGGATCTTTTACAACATCATGGATGGACCTTGATAACATTATACTGAGCGAAATAAGTAAATCAAAAAAAAAATCTAAGAACTATATGATTCCATACATAGGTGGGATATAAAAATGAGACTCAGAGACATGGACAACAGTGTTGGGGTTACAGGGTGGGGGGAGCAGAGGGGGGGTTGGGGGAGGGGCACAAAGAAAACCAGTTAGAAGGTGATGGAAGACAATTTTATCAATGTCACCCCATTAAAATTAATCAAAAAAAAAAAAAAAAAAAAGAATGTGTCTCATAGCTAATTCAGGCAGTTAGAAGAACAATATATGGATGCTAATTCTGCTTCTCAGGCCACATCCTGCAAAAGGGGGCCCAAGAAAATTGGTGATTTGGCTCCTCTGATTTTGCCAATTGGACTAAAAAAAATAGGTCAGGAATGCCCTAAAATGGAACTAACATGGGCATAAATTTAAAGGACTTTCAGATACTGGAGCTGATGTATCTGTTATTGCTAAGCTACAGTGGCCTCCTTCCTGACCCACTCATGCAGCAGCCACAGAATTACAAGGTATAGGGCAGAGTAAATCCCCTCAACAAAGTTCTAGTTTTCTACAATGGGAAGATTAAGAAGGTCATTTCGGATTTTTTAAGCCTTATGTGCTCCCTGGATGGCCAGTGAATTTGTGGGGTAGCAATGTTTTGAAAAATATGGGAGCGTTGTTTGTACGTCCTAATGGTTTAGTCAGTACTCAGATGCTTGATCTGAGATTTTTGCCCACCAAGGGACTAAGGAAAGAACAGCGAGGAATTCTCACCCCCATAGAAGTGATACTCAATACTAGAAGGTGTGGATTAGGATATCAAAATTTAGCATAGGGGCCTTAGTAGCTCCTGCTACCTCAATAATGCATTGTGCAGACCCAATTATGGGAAATCAGATAATCCTGTATGGGTAGACCAATGGCCCCTTTCTCAGGAGAAACTTAGGGCAGCTGCTCAATGGGTACAAGAGCAGCTACAGCTTGGGCACACTGAACCTGCTAATAGCCCATGGAATACACTTCCATATTTTGATCTTGTTGCCTCCTGGATTATCAAGGGGCATAGGCGACCCTTACAGCTTATAGGTTTTGAGCCTCAAAATTATTGTTGTTCCTTTTTTCAAAGGATCAACAACAATGGCTCTGGGAAACTTCCACTAAATGGCAAATCGCTCTTGCAAGTCAATGGACAACTTTATACTGAAACTGTCAACTTAAAATCAGCTCAAAGACTAGAATTATATGCCATTATCATGGCTTTTCAGCATTTGCCATATTCCCCCTTTAATATATATACAGCAAATATTTACTTATGGTGTTTCCACTATAAAGACTGCTGTCTTGGCCCTGGCCGGTTGGCTCAGTGGTAGAGCGTCGGCCTGGCGTGCAGAAGTCCCGGGTTCGATTCCTGGCCAGGGCACACAGGAGAAGCGCCCATCTGCTTCTCCACCCCTCACCCTCTTCTTCCTCTCTCTCTCTTCCCCTCCCGTAGCGAGGCTCCATTGGAGCAAAGATGGCCCGGGCGCTGGGGATGGCTCCTTGGCCTCTGCCCCAGGTGCTAGAGTGGCTCTGGTCGCAACAGAGTGACACCCCGGAGGGGCAGAGCATCACCCCCTGGTGGGCAGAGTGTTGACCCCTGGTGGGCATGCCGGGTGGATCCCGGTCGGGCGCATGCAGGAGTCTGTCTGTCTCTCCCCGTTTCCAGCTTCAGAAAAAAAAAAAGAAAGAAAAAAAAAAGACTGCTGTCTTAGGGACAAATGCTAATGAACTATTTCAGCAGTTCCTCCTTCTTCAAAGACTTGTATGTCAACATAGAGCTCCATGTTTTATAGGACATACTCGAGCTCACTCCATGCTCCCTGGAGCTTTAGCACAAGGGAATACCCTTGCTGATCAAGCTACCCAAAAGAAAATTATTTGGAGCAACCATGACAGATCGAGCAATTCAGTCTCATACTATTCATCTCCAGAACGCTGCAACCCCGTATGAACAGTTTCAACTTTATTGGGAAGCAGCACGGCAGATTGGGAAATTCTGTCCAAGGGATCCTATCCTACAATCTGTCCCTTCATTTGGAGTTAACCCTCAAGGACCCCTACCAGGACAACTTTGGCAAATGGATGTTACTCATATACCTTCATTTGGCAAACAGTCTTATGTCCATGTTACAGTGGATACATATTCTGGATTTATAGTAACCTCTGTCAGAACAGGAGAGGCTGCTAAACATGTTATAGCTCATTGTCTGTATGCATTGTTCTATTATTGGATTTCCTAAACTGGTTAAACTGACAATGCTCCTGCATATGGAGCAAAAGCATTTACTGTATTTTGTCAAATCTTTCGAATTATGTGTATTTCTTACAATCTTTAAAGTCAAGGTATTATTAAAGTGTACTCAGCAATATTTTAAGGTCAATTTAAAAAAATTTAAAAGAGGGGAGTCATATCCTGGAACTCCTACGGGTCTACCATATCATGCTTTTTACTTAAAAGTTTTTAAATTTCTTTTGAATACTGATGAACAGGAGACACCAAATCTTTTTCTCCTGCAAACTTCTACCTTCTTTTATTTGATTCAGCTAATAACACTGTTTTGTCTTTTTCCAAATAGCTCCAGATATACGGAAAAGGTTTATATAGGCAGATCAGAAGATCTCAACGAGATCTTCTGAGCGTGGCTTTTAAGATACCAAGAGGCAGAAAAAGCCCAATAGAGATCAGGTGAACTACCAGCTTTTAGGATACGCCCTTAAAGGCTCCAACGCCCCAAAGGGGTCTCATAGGATGCCATCTGAGTCCTGCTTCAATAGTGGAAAGGAAGGTCATTGAGCTAAAGCCTGCCAGACTTACATGCCTCTGCTGTGAGGAAACAGGGACACTGGAAGGTAGGCTTCTCCCTCACTCCTCTAAGGGAGGGTTCAGTCTCTTCCAGCCCTGCTCCAGCCACCTATGATCTAACCTTGCCCAGAATGCTGGGGTTTGCCACTGAAGGCTAAAGGTACCCAGGGCCGTCAGCCCCATCTATGACACTGTGGACGAGCCTAGGGTATTTCTTCCAAGAAGCAGGTAAACTGATCTCATTTGCACAAGGACCACTTAACTATGTCTTGCCTGAATAGTCAGGTTTTTTATTCTTCCCTCGAAGATCTCTGTTTGTGGGTGTTGATAGTCCTATTTTCTGCTGCTTTGTTTAATATATAGTGTTTCCTTTATTCCTCCTACCTCAATGCCCCACTCATATTTCAGGCTGGGACCTACTCCTAATTTAGAGCTCTCTTTTCCCCTTTGCCAACTTCTATTATGAATCTACCTTTGCCACCCAGCTTAGTGTACCCCAAGGTTCTCTTTACCAAGCAACAGTCGCAGAGCTCCAGGGAAAAGCAACCTGGTCTCATCTCTCCAGGCAGCGGAGAACAGAAGCTCCATCTCCACACATTCTGCAGATGGCTTTTCCAGTCTACCTAAATCATTACCAGCTAGAAGCAGTGGTCATTGGGACTTGGATATGAGCTGCAAAGTATAGAATTGTGACAACAATTCCAGTGCCATGCAGACTTTTCCTGGATTCCTGCTCCTTGGGACAGCTCCTAACAGACTGAACTGGGGTTGGGTTGCATTTTTCAGGGATTTGGCATGGTGATGGTGCCAACTTGGACTTGGTGAACATGTTAAGGACACTACTCTTTTATGGATTCTCGCTGTATTGGCCAAGAGTTTTCCTAAAGGCTTTCATCACTGTAAAAAAAAATAGAAGACTGGATAAAGAAGATGGGGCACATATACACCATGGTATACTATTCAGATAGAAGAAATGATGACATCGGATCACTTACAACAAAATAGTGGGATCTTGATAACATTATACGAAGTGAAATAAATAAATCAGAACAAAACAAGAACTGCAGGATTCCATACATTGGTGGGACATAAAAACAAGACTAAGAGACATGGACAAGAGTGTGGTGGTTACGGGGGACGGGGAGAGGAAAGGAGGGAGAAGGGGAGGGGCACAAAGAAAACTAGATAAAAGGTGACGGAGGACAATCTGACTTTGGGTGATGGGTATGCAACAAAATTGAATGAAAAGATAACCTGGATATGTTTTCTTTGAACCCTGATTTATTGATGTCACCCCATTAAAATTAATAAAAATTTATTTATAAAAAAAACTGATAATGGTATCACCTATTGAAAGAATGTTTACATCTGTTTGGAAAGCTTGGGAATGTGAATCTACATTTTGAAGTCGATTTTATCAAATGTAAACACAACTCATGGATTTGCAATGGAAACATGGTCTCTGAGTGGAGAGATGCAGGAAGGCAGGCACACACCCGTTTCCAGTCCTCGAACAAAGGACAGTGTACTGGTAACAGTGTCTACCTGTATCTCCCTGAAAGGATCATTCCAATGTACATATTTAGCTAAATTAACTATGTAAAAGGTAATTTCCCGTTACTTTTTCCTTTGTGTACGTGGCTACAAGGAAAGTAACAATGGCATATGTCTCACATTACATGCTACAGTGATGGACCCTAGAACACTTCCCCAGCTCCTCCCTCCAACTCTTCTCCACAGAAACTTCCTGGAAGTTCTGCACGTGTGACAGATGACTTTACAGAGTCGTGTCCTGTGTGCAGTTTCACTTTCAGGTTTCAGGTGCCCTTGGTCAACTGTGATTCAAAAATACTGTATTTCCCCAACCATCTATCTCTTTTTTTTCCGACATCCAACCAAGGACATCGCCAAGGCTGAATGATCCAGGGCTCCCGGAGCAGATGACCCTCTTCCTGACGTGAGGTCAGGTCAGCAGAGGCCTAACCCAACATCACAGTGCCGGCCATCCCTCACTCCACCCATCACGTCTGCACTGTCCTCTCAGAGCGTCACAAGAAGGGTGAGCACAGGGCCATCAGAGACCTGAGAGACCACACTCACTTAACTTTCAATAGAGCATAATGTTACGATTGCTCTATTCTGTTACTGCTAACCCCTTACTGCACTGAATTTGTAATTAAGCTTCACCGTAGGTACATAGCATATGTAGTGTTTGGGACTTTCCATGGTTTCAAACATCCACGGGGGGACTTCGAATGTATCCTTTGAGGATACTGACTATTAGATGCTCTACAATTCTACTTGGTGCTTCTTATTGCCGTTGGTTTTGTGATAGTTGCATAAGCAGACAGACATGTAGAAAATGAAGGATGAAATGTCTTAGATGAAAATTACTCTACACCAATTCTATATCAATGGTTTTAAAAATGGGAACGTTTAGAAATCTGCCCCACATTCTCTAGCCCTGTGTACACGGCCTGGCCAACAATGGCAGGAACATTTATCTGGGTGCATACACATCCCATCTGATGGCATCTTCTATGTCGCTGCAGCTCAGGGGAGCAGCTACGAGAAACCAGATGCACTTCAAACCCAATCCAGGTGCTGCCATAATTCATTGGATACTTGTTAACTCGAGCAGGACGGGGCGGATCATACCACCAAACGTGCAGGGTCACTGTCAAGCTTACAGAGCACAAAGCCTCTGCCCAGTACTCAGCAGGGTGCTCAATGACCTGCTCACTGTACCCTGACGGGGACAGGACTGCCCGCCCACGGACAACTGTAGCACACCAAGGGTCCCACCCATGCCTCACCTGCAGTGGAGACATACCTAGAGCTCAGCTAAGATCATTAACAGTTTCGTACAGGTAGTCAATTTGACATCAAGATATCCTTTAGCAGAGCCTACCAGGAAATACTTGATTTATTCTCGTAGGAAAAAAAAAAAAAAAGAAAGATCACTTACAAAGCACAATAAAAATCTCGATTTTTTTTTTTTACTCTTTTAGCCATTTTTCCATAAAACAAATACCATTTACAACATTCCAATCGAGTGGCCACCCACAGTCAACATGATTCTCTCTTCTCAGCTCCCTCATGGGTGGTCAAGTCACTTAAATTGCTATGGAGAACTCAACAGTACTGAACTGACTTATAAAAACTCAGGTTCATGATGACGGCAGGTTTTGCTCTTATTGAAGAGACAATACCATACAGTCTATATTACAGTATCAGGCTAAATAGTTCAATCTCTTCAAATGTGACACTGGAACATCCTAAGTCATAGAAACAAACATCTGAGAACTTCCTCATCCCTTCTAAGCAACAAACCGTTCATCAACTTTGATGAAAGGTATTTTAAGGGCCACTGGTGTCAAAGAGCAGTTCACCTGAAAACAGAAACACAAAGTGACACACTCATCTGGATACCAATCTACCAGAGGCAGGAGGAAACCACCGCCACCATCAAGATCACGGGCACACCATCACCCCGCGGTCTCCTTTGTAGCCTCTTCTCTCTGGGGCCCACCCCACTCTGAGCACATATTCATCTGCCTTCTGCCACCACGGGTCACATAGCGTTTCCCATGAACCGATATAATGAAGACATGCAGTGCGGGCTCTCTGGCCTCTTTCTCTCTGCATCGGTTTGTGACTCACTCATGCTGCTCCTGGTGTAAATATTTTCTGTACTTTCATTACTGAGCATCCATGACGGGAATGATCCCTGGTCTGTTCATCTGCTCATGCACCAAGGGACATCGGAGCTCATGTGGGACGACTACAACTGGAGCTGTCATGACTCTTTAGGAGCAGGTCTTTGCTTGGGCTGATGTTGCCTTCTCTCTTCAGTAAGGAGCGAGGAGAGAGATGACCAGGTCATACAGAGGGTACGTTACTTTTATGAAAAATTACCAAACTGTGTCCCAAAGTGCTTTGATCACTCTGCACCCCTAGTAAGTGTGCCTGGGAGCTGCCTCTGCTCCACATCACCCGGAACCGGCTGCGTGCTCAGTGCCTCGACTCTGTCCCTCGGAGGGTGCTGGACCTCCCCCGTGTGAGCTCGCCATACTTCGATCGTCTTTGCTGAAGTGCCTGCTCAGATCTTTCAACCTATTTTAAATTGCTTATTTGTTTTCTTATAATCATGTTTTGAGAGCTCTTTCTATATTATAAATACAAATCCTCATAAGACTCATGACTTAAACTTTTCCCATGTATGTGGTTTTGTCTTTCCTTCTCTTCACAGCGTCTTTGGAAGAGAAGTTACTCATTTATGAAGTTTTATTTACCGGTGGATAGCTTTTCAAGTTATATATTTTTCATGTATAAATCAGCCCTTTGATGTGGTATCTAAGAAATCTTAGATCGTCTATGGTCACAAAGATTTTTCTCCTAAAGTTTCTTCTCGGATTTATATAGTTTTAAGTTTTATACTTAAGACTGCAGTCGTTTTGAGTTAATTTTTATACATGGTATGACACCTGGATCAGAGTTCATTCTTACTGCATATGGAGAGCCAACTGCTCCCACCCTGTCGATTCCAAGAATAAGCTGCCTTTGACCGTGGGTGACGGGCGCATAACGCAATGTACAGATCATGTAAAACAGAGATCTGCACCTGACATCTGTATGATCCTATTAGCCAATGTCACCCCACTGAATTTAATAATTCCTAAAGAAATCAACTGGCCAGGTAGCTGTGGGCCTGCTCTGTGCTCTCTATCCCATTCCTCTGAGTATTGGTCCACCTTGATGCTAACACCAGCATGACTTGATTACTGTAACTTTACAATAAGTCCTGATGTCAGGCAGCAGAAGTCCTCAAGTTTATTCATCTTTCTCAAACTTATTATTCAGAACATTGTATTTCCATAAGAATTTTAAAATCTTCTCAATTTCTTTAAAAAAAAGCCTGATAAGATCTAAAATGATTAATGTGAGAAGAAATAAAATCTTAAAAACATGTGAGTCTATCCATGAAGATGGTATGTTACTCCATCAAGGTCTTCTTTACTTTCCCTGGGCAGCATTTTGATGATGAATGTAGTGGTTTTGGGGTTTAGTACATCCAGTGTTAGGTTTGCTTCTATATATTGGACACTGGTTGAAAACAACTGACAAATACATGCATAACCTATTCTGTTCCACTGAGCCATCTGTTTGCCAGTATAACACTGTCATGACTATTGTAGCTATATGATAAGACTTCAAGCTAGGTAGTACAAATCTTCTACTTTTAAATACTCTAAGTGGTCAAACAATTGAAAGATGTTTTAATTAAGCAAATTCACAAATATATTCTCATGTTCCCTTATTTCAGTCAACCTGAGTTTTGAAATGGTCTTGGCATCATGACTCACTGAGAACCTGTTTACTCAGTGGCCTGGTTGGCATCGTTATCCATTTGTCGCATAGCAAATGAGGGAGAAGAGGGTGACATTATGGAGTCACTGTCTGAGTCAGGGGTATATAAGTGAAAGGATCCAAGTTCTTCAAAGTTAATTTTCTTGAAGGTTTAACATAAGCACTTTAAAAACATGATAAATGTAGTTTAATTCATATGTCGTACAGGCTAAATTTTATTTATTTATTTTTAAATATATTTTTATTAATGTTAATGGGATGACATTAATAAATCAGGGTACATATATTCAAAAAAAACATGTCTAGGTTATCTTGTCATTAAATTATGTTGCATACCCCTCGCCCAGAGTCAGATTGTCCTCCATCACCCTCTATCTAGTTTTCTCTGTGCCCCTCCCCCTCCCTCTAACTCTCTCCCTCCCTCCCTCTTGCGTCCTCCCTCCTCCCACCCCTGGTAACCACCACACTCTTGTCCATGTCTCTTAGTCTCGTTTTTATGTTCCACCCATGTATAGAATCATGTAGTTCTTATTTTTTTCTGATTTACTTATTCCACTTCGTATAATGTTATCAAGATCCCACCATTTTGCTGTAAATGATCTGATGTCATCATTTCTTATGGCTGAGTAGTATTCCATAGTGTATATGTGCCAGATCTTCTTTATCCAGTCTTCTATTGAAGGGCTTTTTGGTTGTTTCCATGTCTTGGCCACTGTGAACAGTGCTGCAATGAACATGGGGCTACATGTGTCTTTACGTATCAATGTTTCTGAGGTTTTGAGGTATATACCCAGTAGACGGATTGCTGGGTCATAAGGTAGTTCTATTTGCAGTTTTTTGAGGAACCACCATACTTTCCTCCATAATGGTTGTACTACTTTACAGTCCCACCAACAGTGGATGAGAGTTCCCTTTTCTCCGCAGCCTCTCCAACATTTGCTATTACCCGTCTTGTTGATAATAGCTAATCTAACAGGGGTGAGGTGGTATCTCATTGTAGTTTTGATTTGCATTTCTCTAATAACTAATGAAGCTGAGCATCTTTTCATATATCTGTTGGCCATTTGTATTTCTTCCGTACAGGCTAAATTTTAAAACAACACTTTTAAAGAATAACATAATTTATATTCTCTGTAATCCTATTAATCTTAAATTCAGAGTAAGATAGCATAATACTGCAATAAACCAGTGATTTTCCACCTTTTTCATCTCTTGGCACACATAATCATTGAAATTTTGTGGCACACTAAAGAAATATATTTTTACCAACCTGACAAAAAAAAGATCCGTATATTTCTTATTAATTCACACTGGATGGCCATTATCACATTGGCAGTCACCATTTTCTTATTTGACAATCTGAGGGAAAAAAGGTCAGTGCCCCTGACTAGTCAGGTATTGCGTGTTTTAAAAATTCTTATGGCATACCACTTAAAAATTACTGCAGTAAACTGTAAATTATTACATATTTAAATCGACAATAGTATAAACTGTAACACTGAAAAATTCTGAATTATACACAGGCTGATGGAGAAAAAAACAGAATGCACCAAAATGTCCTACATAAAATACTAGATTCTGACCACTGAATGAAGGAAGACACAAGCATGTTTCCACAACAAGCTCAGAGTGGGGAGAGAACATCTTGTTGGTTTATACAAACTACAGTTTATTCAAGTCTGGACCCAATAGTTCTTTTGTAACTCATTAATTTTGTGGCATGTTCTTTTTAATTTTTTTATTTTAATTTTTTTACATTTTATTTTATTCATTTTCAAGAGGAGAGAGAGAGAGAGACAGAAGGGGGAGGAGCAGGAAGCATCATCTCCCATATGTGCCGTGACCGGGCAAGCCCACGGTTTTGAACTGGTGACCTCAGTGTTCCAGGTTGAGGTTTTATCCACTGTGCCAGCACAGGTCAGGTATGGCATGTTCAACACTACTGTTTAAACATGATAATTGGTACTTTTTTAAGCCAACAATGATCAATTCTTCAGGAAATACACTTCAGAAATAGAAATACTACTTTCTTGTTTGTTAGTTTCAATATAAACTCAACTTCTAGATAGTAAAATCTGAAAGCAAATCTTACAAACTTTAAATAAGAATTTGACTTCACTGATACTTGTTAATGCTTGAAATGAGACAGGTATCATATGAAGAGGTGTACACACTTGTTAAGGGAAAATCTCTGATGGACTGATGGACCGTATTTGGTGCACTCGGACCAGTCCTTCTGAATCCTGTCATTCTGAAGCCAGAAGAGCGAGCAGATGTGTAAGGTATTCACTACCCCTGAACAACAGGGCTACCTGTACATTCCTATTCTAAAAGCAGAACACAAGTGACATTTCCTTTCCTGTTTTTCCTTTCTACTGCATGACGGTCTGCATGCTTTTCTTCACCAGCAATAATCTTGGCCAAAATAACCATAGAGGAAAATTCTCCACCTTCAGTTCCTCTGACAAGAGTCAGGGGGAGATGGAAAAGCCACCAGACGGCCTGGGGACAGCATGGCATGTGGGTGTCAAGTGTGTCCGCCACTTCCCAACCACCCACGAGGATTGCTCCCGTGCCCTGGAACCATGGGTCCCTGACAGGTCCTCTTGCAATGGAAGGTGTTCCAGGTCAGCCCCCCATACAGTCTGTCCCACGAGAGGGAATACTGACGCCCTGTGGAACGCCTGATGTCCCTCCTTTCCAAGCCGAGTGCACTGGGCGTGGGAGTCTGCGGGAAGGGAAGTGTGCCCAGAGGAACGCAGCAGGGAAGTCAGGTTTCAAATGCACTGCATAGGTTTCAAATTCTGGCCTCGGAACAGGAGGTGCATGTGGCTTGAATTTTATAAATCCAGCATAAAAGCTGAGGGCCTAGCATGGTTGTACTAAGCTGTTTGAAGGAAGCAAACAGTCTTAAGACATGACTTTGGTACTGAAGAATCATGTTTGCTTTGCACCACAGTGGCAGAGAAATGCCAGAGAGATAGACGCCCACGTCTGTGTGACTCTGTCCTATAGGGTATGAAGGGAACAGCAGAGTGACAAGGGGCCTCTGCACTAACATAAGTAGACAGTTGTGCCTGCTTTGGTGCTGGCTTCCTGATCCATCACCTGTGAACGCCTGTGACCACAGCACCACTGTCTCTGCTGCATGGGACAGGGAGAGCCCATGCTGGCTAAGGGGGCACACAGGAGGTTCTACTGGTCTCCAGGGCCACCCAGGGCATGGCCCGGTGACAACAGGGACACTGGAATGGTAACAATCGGGCATGGATAAGGTGGAAGCAGTAAGAATAAAAACCCCATACAAGCCCACTGTGCCACACACGTACTTCCAACCTCTCCCAGATGGCTGCCAAGAACGGCGTCCGTCCACTGGCCTCTTCCATCACCCCGAGTCTCTAAGCTGAACGATCAAACATGCATGACTGCAAGTGGCTGCTATAACACTTAACATAAACTTTTAAGTGTGTAAAATTATGTTGGTGTTTCCAACTTCATGTTCAACACTGGAAATTTCTCTCTGGTTCAGTAATGACTCTTACCCCATGGGGAAATCTGAAGCATATGAACTCAAGATCTAAAAGAAAAGACTAGCATTAATTTTCCATAACCTTATCAATACCATAATGGGCATCAAAGCTACCTGTAGCTAATTCCTAAGTATCACATATCAAAAATCAAAATGTATCACAAACAACATCATTCATGTATTTTAACTTCATGCCACCTGTGAGTAACTGCCACACTCAGCCTCTCTTGTGGTACCTTAAGAAAAGTCCAGTCTGACCAGGCGTGGTTCAGTGGATAGAGCATTAAACCGAAATGCAGAAGGACCCAGGTTCGAGACCCCGAGGTCACCAGCTTGAGCAGGTTCATCTAGTTTGAGCAAAAGCTCACCAGCTTGGACCCAAGGTCACTGGCTCGAGCAAGGGGTTACTCGGTCGGCTGAAGGCCCACGGTCAAGGCACATATGAGAAAGCAATCAATGAACAACTAAGGTGTCGCAATGAAAAACTGATGATTGATGCTTCTCATCTCTCTCCGTTCCTATCTATCCCTATCTATCTCTCTCTCTGACTCTCTGTCTCTGTAAAAAAAAAAAGTCCAACGTTTAGTTGCAAATTGTGTTACCACATGACTTATAGTCTTAACTAGATGACTTCTGAGTGTAAAAATTGGTTCTGGCCCTGGCTGGTGGCTCAGCGGACAGGGCGTCATCCCAGAGCACAAGGTCATGAGTGTGACCTCCAGTCAGGGCACATACGAGAAGCAATCAATGAGCACACAACTAAATGGAACTAAGTGGAAAAGCAAGCTGATGCTTCCTTTTCTCTCTCTCTCTCTCTGAAATCAATGAAAAAAAATTTTAAGTGGTTCTATTGATAATTAGAAGGGACTACCCCAGACACATATAATTTAGAATTATTATAATAATTACTTATAGGACGTATTACAGTATACCAAGTAGGTAAACAATTTTCTTCAACATGTAAACATTTTCAACCCTAAGTGTTCTAATGAAGGCGTCATTGTATTTTGTTAAATTGCCAAGAATGCACATTGTGAAAAACAAAACCCCTTCAATCTCCATATCTATTCAGCAGCCCTCTTCATTGTGACCCACGCTTAACAGCAAAAAAAACTGAGAAAGTGATGACCTCAAACCACAACTGCTGGTGAGAGAGTCAGGTGGTCAGGTGGGTGAAGCGAGATGGGAAGGGGGCTGCAGTGTGTGAGCATGCCACGGAGGGTGTGCGTGTGTGGGGGAGGGGCAGACCACCCGAGAAGGAGAGCTCAAGGGGACCAGACCCCAGTTCTACCCACAAGGACCGAGGCAGAGCCCATAGCACCCGTGCCTTGGCGGCTGAACTCTCGCCCTCTGACTGAACATGAATGTCCAGAGGACACCTTGTCCACGGGACATGCAGGAGGAGGCCTCGCTTTTAACAATACAAGAGGAGATGAACTTAAATCCCGCGTTCTCAGACCAAATTTCCGCAGGACCCCGGCGCACGGCTCTCACAAGAAGCGGAAAGCCAGCGAGCAGGCCCGGGGCCATGCAGGCAGCCGCCTCCCCCACGGTGAAGTCGCTGTCGCCGTGCCCACTGACCTGTGTGCTGCCGACGGTGCTTGGTGAGGGCGTGCCGCGTCCCGCCCGCGAACCCACAGAGGTCACACAGGAACGACTTCTCGCCTGTTGCAACAACAAACAGATGAGGGACTGCGGAGGTCACAGATCATTAAAACGTATCTATCAAGGCCGTCAGGGTTACTAATTCCTCCAATCAAATGTTTCCATGTAAATATGTCAAATGGGAATGAAATTACCACTGCGGTTTATTGACTGTGATAAAATCTGAAAAGCACCACTGAACATAATTACATACTTGTCAGACCCATAAAAATTAGCTTTATTATCAATGGGATGGTTTTGTACAACTTCATTTCTGGTAGATGTCTTCCAGATGGGGCTGCTTCACGCACTTGAACAGTTTTTATGCATATCCTGATTTTGTACAATTCCCATACATCTGGCCTTTCTGAGCTGAGTCAAGATTGCTCGGAATAGTTAATACACAGTATATATGAGTCTGCTTAAATAAAGTATATTGAATTTCCTAACAACTGAAGAATATTGAATTGGTTTTACCTGATTCTATCAGGGTCTTCTTTAATAACTTCCTACTTCATAATGTGAACTAAATGGTTTCCCTGAACACAGTGGAGATGCTGGGTAACAATAAAACCTCCACTACTCCGCTTCAAGAGTAGTTCCTCTGTTTATGTTTCTCAGACATCCACGGCACAAAATGAAAGCTGAGGGTCTGCGGCAGAAATGGCACAAACTCCCCCGTCCCAACCCCGGACTGGACCCCACAGCAACTCGAGACGGGATTGGCAGAGGCGGGATTTGCTAAAAGTGTGTAAGTGCTCACTTTTAAAGCTTCACCCTCAGCGTTTTAAATGTGATCTCTCTTTCTACTGTGGCTCGTGTAGGCGGTCAGTGCTGGCTGCCAGGGCCAGTGAGAACAGATATGCCAACCTTGGAGAGTCAGTGCAATTATACAACAGTTTTCCAAATATGAAATAAATCATTTGTATTTATCCTTATCTACTTTGCTCATTTAGGTGTTTTAACGCAACATGTCTTCCAGGGTTTTGTCCAAGCCGGCCTGCTTTGTTCTAAGATGTCGTGGTGCATCCATCCCAACAGAGACTCTGCTCGAGGTGTCTGGGAAACAGCGCTGCCTTTCTGAGCTCAGAAACAATAAGTAGCTACGGGAAGGGAGAACAACTTCAGGAAGCAGAACGCTCTTCCCTCTACTGAGGAGCGTGACTAGCTTCTCCAACTCACACAAACATGTACAAATACAGAGCGCCTTAACCAAGTGATGTTTAATCTTCTTTCACAACAGTATGTTAAAACGTTTAGTGTCACTAATAAAATAAAGCTGAATTTAAATACTTTTGTTCTCCTTGCTTTCCCATCTCTGGGTTAAGTTTATTCCTCGAAATAACTTATTTCAAGACAGAGGAAAGGGACAGAGGAGATGGGCTGTGAAGAATAAAGTTTAATTATAATCACTCATTTAATTATTTAATCAATTCAAAATATAAATCTTTCTAACTAGCTGTATGATCAATTAAATAACACTGAATGTAGGCTTTTTTTTTTAAATCCCCAAAGATAATTTGCTCGTTAATATTAACATGCTATTCTACACGGAGGCAGCACTGCGCTTCCCGACTTAATCCTCACCGCCATCTTGTGGGCCTGCACCGCTTGTGGCTATAGAATGCACGTGCACCAGTTCCCACGTGCACAAACATGCACTTGGCAGTGGGCGGCAGGGGCGAGCCTGGGGCTGGGCCATCCAGCCAGCCACATGTCGGATAAGGAAGGCGAGTCCTTGTCAGGCCCAGGTCCCAAGGAGCAGGGTCTGCGTCTCTCCCTGGTGAACTTAGTGACCCACACCTTTCTGGGTGTAGTATAAACACCCTCAGACACAGAAGAGCCTCACGATGTGTGTTCATAACAGGTGCACACGCTGCGTGTATATAGTGCATTGGCACAGAGACCACACTATTTTCTCATGTGACTTGGTCCTAGAGACATCAGTGACCTTGAGTTTTGATGTGCAGGATTTTATTTAGGATGCTGGTCTGCAATGTCTCATATATGAGATTTACCTCGGTGGCTTGTGTTTGTCGTTCTACATTCAATTTTCACTTACCTTTTTTTTTTTTTGAGGGGACATGGGGAGGAGGGGCTAGCACTGGAGTGTGGGTAAAAGAGTATTTCTCAAAAAAGAATTTAGAGAAAAAACTAAATGTACTATTTCACTCCGTGTAAAGGGGGTCCAGTTAATATGCCATATTTACATGTAGCAGAGGTGTAATAGGCGGCTTTGCTGAACGACTTGAATTAGTTTCAGGTGTGCCATTTTGCATTCAAATGCAGAAAGACACGGAAGCCAATCCTTTATTTTCTATTAGAAAACAGCCACTGTCCCCTCTTTCTCATTATGGTGCAGACTACAAGACCTAACAACAAAAATCCATATTATTGATCCAGCCAAGTCTCCACAATTATTCTTTAGAAGGAAACGCCGACAATAAATTACATCTGCACTGGCTTTTCATCTGCTGTTCGATAGAAGTGCTCTCTCAGGGCAGGCGGGGGACCTTAAATCGTCAACGCCCTTGTCAGAGAAGCCAGGGAGGCCTGGGCTTCCACCACTGCTCCAGAAGAACTTTTAACCTATCATTTCTAACAATAATATAGGATTCTTGGCAATCAGAAGAACATTTGGGAATGCTGATTAAAATTTATTTTTTTCCTTGAAACAAAACACTTTCTGAGAGGTGCAAAGAGGAGGAACAGGGACATAGCAAACAGCCCTTGGCCCCCTGGGCCCCCAGACCTTGAGAAGATCGGGGGCCACCACCCCCTGACGCTGCAAACACACCACGCACACGCGTGCACAGGGCCGAGCTCAGGGGCACAAGCTCATGCAGGCAGACTGTGAGCCCCAGTGCCCTGCCCAGCACCGATGGGCACTCAATGTCTTCACGCAGAACGTGTATGAATTTGTACTTATTAAATGTACAATGATCTAAAAATGTATAGTGACTTTGTTAAATATATAATCTAAAAATTTGTGATGGCTAACTTCAGACAAGTCTCGGTATTAATGATCAAAAACTCTTGAATGTGATAGCATTCTCCTCTTAAAAGAAACATGGCATTAAAAATTTTTTAAATGGAACAAAATAAATCAATATTTCATAGTTAAAAACAAATGATGGTGCTGAGTTTCTCTCAGAAACAAACTACAAAACAAGTTCTCCCCAAATGACCTTCACCGAGGTCACGCCTACACAGGAGACTCCTGCGGAGGCCCTCGTGTGCCTCTGCAGCAGCACACACACGTGTTAAAATGTCACCTAAAGATCCCCTCTCATCGACGCCCAGGGAAACGATGCCGCCCCTTCTGCCGTGTAATTACCACAACCTTAAACCGTGCCACCAGGAAATCATTCCCATCGACCAGTACCGAGCCAGGGCCCGTGCCCGCCCCGCCAGGGGAGTGCACCTGTGTGGGTCCGGTAGTGGTCCTTCATGGCGGAGGCCGTGAGGAAGGAGTAGTGGCACGTGGGCCACGTGCACTTGAATGGCTTCTCTCCTGTGTGCAGCTTCATGTGGTTGTTCAGCGCCCACTTCTCGGTGAAGCTCCGGTCACAGAGGTGGCACGTGAACCTCCTGCAGGAGGGAGAGGGAGAGGGTGTGAGCACGCCCCCCGGGCCCTGCGGCCCCCCAGGCCCCGCAGCCTCCCCGAAGCTGCGTGCGCACGCCCCACGCCGTGGCAGGTGCCTGGGCGCAGGGAGGCTGCGGCCTGGTCTGTCATGTCTGTATAACCAGGCATTGATTTTGCTGTCGAGCCCTGGCACTTCAGCCATTTATTCTCTGCTTTGCGGTTGGGCCCAACGGGTTTGAAAAATTCTGTTACAGTCCAGTCACCCCTGAGGCAAATGTGAGAATAGATTTCACCTGTGCAGGCCAGCGCCACTTAGCCAGGGCACACGCTGTCAGAGCAGAGGCTAAATGAAAAGCCATCCATACTAAACGGCTCCGACAACCCTGCTCTCCGTGGGCGCAGGCGGCCGCTGCTGGAGGCCGGCCACTCCAGACCTCAGGGCCTGCGCCCCGCCAGCCCCCAGCACTCAGCCCCCAGGGGAGGGGACCCCAGGCCCCAGCACACACTCCCCCAGGGGAGGGGACCCCACCATCCCTCAGCACACCACTCCTGGGGAGGGGGCCTATGCTTCTCTCCAGCACCGGGTCCTTCTGCGTCACCACTCGGCTACCTAGAACATGGGCTCTGAAAAGGGTAAAAATAAAATGATCACTCTTAATAAAATAAACCTCAACTATTGCCCGTATGAAAAAAAACAGTCCTGAAGATAACCAAACACGGCTCACATAGCCCCACAGGTCACAGGTAAAGATGACTTCAATGATCAAGGCCTTGGGAGCCACAAACAGAAACCTGTCATCATCCCTGGGTTCATCCTCTGTCCCTTCTCACTTGCATCATGGAGTCACTGCTAAATTTTACTTTTTATTTCTAACAGAATTTAGTTTGAAGTCATCCCTGTACCTAATAAAATAGTGTCCAGCTAATTAATTCAGGATAATGAACAGTCAAATAAAAGCAAATTAAAACCCAATATTCAAAATTAAACATTTTAATAAGTTGATAAGCACTAAACTACAAAAGGAAAACTACAGCAGCTTCATTTGACCCTTGTGACTGGTCTACACTTTTAGCAAGTTCATGCAATTAAAAATAGAATGACAAGATCTGTGTTTTAAGTTATGATATAAACATGGAAGTGTAAAAAGGCTGTAGTCTTTGCAGAAAAGCTGTAACTAGGATTTTACAAATTTCCTTCATATCATAAGGGTAGAAAAAGAATCCCAAGCTCCAAATAATTAACTTTCTCTGGAGTCAATGTGGGTTACATTAACAAACTGACCAGAGTTTCACAAACTCTTATGAATGGAATTATGAAATTACCTCGTATAAAAATTCCTCTTCATTTGCTATATGTATTTATATTTTTATAACATTAGATCTTAAATGCAAACAGCAGTAAAAATAGCTAAATATTTCAGAAATGTCATATAAAACATCTTATGTCTCATTAATATTAAAATTGCCAATTAATAGATCTATATAATGTGAGGCACTATATTTACACACATTAACTCAGACTGACTTTGAAATTACTATATCATTTGATCATTGCTTACTGGCACTAGAGAATGACAAATATAACAAAATACTTTGAAATGCACTGTAAAAAAATATCACGTCCGTATATCTCTTTGACGGGCCTTCATGCATTTAACATTTCAAAACCATGACAGGGATCTTATTTCCAAGATAAATTCCCCTATCTACTTATTTCTTCATGTATTTATTGTGGATCTAACCTTCTTCTACAAGAAATAAATAAAGAGGTTAAGTAGATGCTATCTTTTAACAAATAGTTTCTCCAGACTGTATTACAACTTTATGAATGACAAAATAAATCCCTCATTTTTAAATCTACTGTGATGTACATTTAACAAAATTACATCTAGGAAACCTCAATATATGTACTCAATTATTCATACGTAATAAAAATGTTAAAGCGGAGCTTAGTGCCTGTCATGAGATGACAAAAGCCAGATAACAGAACCGAGGCTACGGCTCAACTTTCAGAAAACCTCACGTGTTTCCCAGGGTGCTTTATGAGGAGAAGTTCATGGACTGGCAACCAATGTAAAGAGTCCTTATAAAGATTCATACCTTCATAAATGGGGTATTTCCGGGGATGCCACAAATTCTGTCTCAAATATTGCAGCCTGGCTGCCTTCGCACAGCAGGTCGGCAAGGATGATGTCCACCTGAGGGAGAGGCGGTCTCGGGGACTTCGGGACGCGTCCCCAGGACAGAGCCCAAGCTAACGGGCCGTGCTGCTGGGCCCCGTGGACCCAAGGAGCAGGGGCATCAGTGTGTGCTCTAGGGAGGACTTTGCAAAGACCTGCTCACCTGCTCTACCAGAAATGCTCTCTGCACCATAGAGATAAAGAGTAATAAGGGTCGACTTGGCTCTCAAGAAAACCACGAGCTGCGTAAAAAAGTGAAAAATTATTCACAAAAATAATTTCTATGCAAAGAAGAAGAAGTAAAGGGCAGGGGGAGGTAGAGGGGGAGAGGGAAGAATAAAAAGAAGGAGAAGAGGAAGAGGAGGAAGAGGAAGAGGAGGAGGAGGGGGGATGAGGAGGGGAGGGGAGAAGGAGGAGGAAGAGGAAGAGAAAGAGGAAGAGGAAGAGGAGGTGGAAGAAGAGGAAAAGGAGAAGGAGGGGGAGGAGGAGGAGGAGGAAGAGGAGGAGGAAGAGGAGGAGGAGGAGGGGAAGAGGAGGTTGTGGTGGAGGTTTTAGTAGCAGTAGTAAAATGCCATCAAACACAGAAGCAGCAGCAATCAGAGGCTGGAGAGATGGAAGGGCCCTGCAGGGATGATGCAGGGGGACAGCTAGGAAGCCAGGGAGCCTGAGTGAGCAGAGGGCCAGACCCTTCAGGGAGACCACCCAGCACCCAGCAGAGTGCCGGCGCCTGGTCCCCCTCGGTCCCGCCGGCCCACCAGGTGCATGACGCACAGCGGCTCTGTAAATGGCGGCATGAGCTGTACCGTGCCCGTGCTCCTCCTCGTCTCAGACTCAGAGTCACACGGCACCCGATGATAACAGCAGCGGCCCCTCGGGCTGCCTGGGGCTCTTCCCGCCCACACCCCTTGGACTTCCTCCTTCGTGTCATTTTATGAAGTCTGACGATGTCAAGCCCACAGAAGACAACGGAGCTGTGCATCTCCCACTGAGACTCCAGTCCCCAGGTGGTAATACCCATATTTCCCATATCTGTGTAAGGTCCTTTCTTTGTGTGATGAACCCTTTAAATTAATTTTTTAATTTTTAGACATTTATAACTCAAATTAAAGGGAAAACAAATGCTGGGGCTGACCAGAGCGGAGGTCTGTGAGCTAAGCATCCCCATGGCCAGGGGCTGGGCTGGGGCCTTTGCCGCCCGTACGCCATCTAACTGGCCAATAATGAGGAACAGAAGGTTAAAACCTCTGACCAGGGCTGCAACACCTGTGATAAAGATGGGCAGTTTGTCACCCTGTCCTTCCTCACGCCCCACAAGATGTTTCTACTGGACACTGTGATCATAAAAGGTTTCATCAAAAGGGGAAAATATCACAAGCAAAAGAAATCAAAATACCAGACTTCTCAACACAACACAACATCAGGGCCAGCACAGCAGCAAGTGGAAAGCTCTGAGTAAATGGCACTGAGTGGGGAAGGTAACCCATAACCACTCCCGCAGGTTCCACTGAGCAGGACCATCACCACCTGGCTCCTGGGGCTGAGATGTCTCTCATGCTAGAACTTGCTGGAATGAAGCCCTTGGCAGGCGGAGGTCACAGTCTAGTGTAAGTCTGAGTGCTATGGGGTAGGCTCCGAATCCCAAGGACCCTCTGAAGGACCAACGCTCCCCAAGCCTGTCCTCAAGCGCAGCGCAGCTCCTGTGGACGCGGACCGACGGCTTCATCCGTGGAGTCAGCCCACCGCATGCTTGGTAAGTGTGCAAAGCTTCCTAGTGAAACCCTCAGCCTGTTTCTGTACTCCTGCTGTACTCATACCGTTTCCTTATTTACCATAACAGATGCCATTTTGTCACCAGAGCCCACACACCTGGCAGGGCCCTGGGCCTCTGTTCTCCTGGTGAAAGCCAGGGGGGAACCCTCTTTGAAATCTCTCAGGACATGATGATTTGCTCTCACAGAGTCGGGATGAAAATCTACATCTCTAGGCTTAAAATTGTAGAGAGAATACTAAATATCCTCACTGTTAGGTCTATGACAAAACCAGAAATTCTCACAGGGGTGTCCCTAGGCATTACACACAAAGTTAAACTGAGGAAGTATTAGGGAGCTGAACAGTGACTGTATGAATAACAGCACTACCTTAGTAGATACCTATGCCTTAGAGAAACTGTGAGACTGAGCAGAAAACAACAACTCCTCATGGACACAGACAACAGTGTGGTGATGATTCCTGGGAGGTAGGTAGGGGGGATAAGTGCTGATGGGTGGAGACTTGACTTGGGGTGTTGAACACACAATACAGTGTGCAGGTGACATGTTGATGTGTTGTAGAATTGTGCCCTTGAAACCTGTATCATTTTGTTAATCAGTGTCACCCCAATAAATTTTATATAAAAATATAGTAAAACAAATGAAAAAGAAACTGTGACAGCAACTGTTTGTTTTTGACTGTCTAAAGGGCAGACAAGTTATGTTAAAATATATAACTTGTATTTTGAGTTGCATCCTTAACTTTATCTTTACATATTACTATAGAAGCTAAGTGTCCTAACAGAAGAGCTATACTTGCCTTCTCAAATTATACTTTAAAGGTTCCACATTTAAAAATCCTATTAGTTGGATTATTCATTCCATTTATCAGTAACATAAAAAAATCTGCCCTTATCCCACTTCTATATGAAGATAGAAAAATTTTGGTATTCTGACATTTTATTACTTTATAATATTTAAAATATACTTAAGATGTATCACTAGTATATTTTCATGTTCTTTTATAATCTCTCCAATTTAGGATAATTTGGACTATAATGGCTTTAACAATGTTTTTCAAAGTTATAAATGTCCTACTCCTCTCTCCCAGAGAGTCCAGTCAGTCCAGGGATACACAGTCCAGAAACTCTGGCACAAGTACAGGCACGGAAAAAGCATTGTCCCCTTCAGAATGTAAACCATCTTAAATGCCCATCAGAGGGAGTAAACAAATAATGGGTTTAAACATAAAGTAGAACATCATGTAAAATGAATCGACTAGGGTTACGTTCATCAGGTACAGGTTACACCATTTCAGAAACATAATAACTGCATTAACACAAAGTATATACAAAACTGTATCACTGACATAAAATGTTTCAATAAAAGTAACGACAGTAAACATAAACGTATGAAGTCCACAGGCAAAGACGGTCATGGCATCGTGATTTGGGGATACTGCTTCCTTTTGAGAAGAGGAGTACAAGCGTGCACATAGGGTAGAGTGTTAAGTGTAGTTGTACAATTTTGTTGTTTGTTAAAAGAAGGAATCCAAAAGTGAATATAAGTAAATAAATAAAGGAAGGGATTTTCCAAATTAAAAATGAACATTTTAATTGAACTCTCAAACAATATTTTACATACTCTCTACATGACACCTTGGACCAGTCTTGTCAAATTAATGTCATACAAAGTCACATCAGCAAAAAACAAACAAAAAAACATAGTGAGCCAGATGTGGCATGGCACAACTGTATTTTTAATAAGAGAGCCAACTACCTTTTGTTAAAATATTAAAGAATAATGCAGCTATTAGCTTTCAAAGCTGTGAGACAAAGGCGTTGACTGATACAAAATTATTACTGTAAAACTAAACTGATGTTGCAGAAACTTAACTGACAGGTGTTGATGGTCTTTATGAACAAACACAGACTAAGAACTGCTAAAGTATACAAGGTTCCTAGGATTCTTCGCGACACAGCCCCATGCACTTGAACAAATGTGTTCCAGCAACTCTAAGTCACTCAAACACTACCAATGCCCAGCTTCTTTGAAATAACAGCCTGTTTTTTAAATTATTATAACTTAATAATTATATGATACTACTCCGAGAGATGAAGTGAAAATAGAAGAGGGGGTCTTGGCCCAGCAGGGTCACCATATGAATGTCTATGGAGCTGCAAAGACAAATCGGGAACAAGCACTTTCTTAAACAAAGAACCACATAGGCATTTAGAGACAACCGCTGAAAGGCAACCACAACGCTCCACTAAGTCACATGAGCATCTGATGCTGAAAAGGTGCCCAGAGGATAACAAAGTAGGATGCAGCAATTCGAGAACTTGGGCGACGGTAACAAATGCAGCATCTGTTAGCACCAGAGCTGTGGTGTGCTCACGTTATCTCTGGCCTACAAACCGCTAACTAAAAATGTACAACACTGCTTTTGGAGGTAAACTACTTATACGTGTGAAAAAAGCACTAAATCCACATTAAATACCCCCAGCATCATCACAGTAATCCTGATGGTCTCATTTCTATGAGATTTCAAAGTGCTACATACACATTTAAATAAAATGTGCCACTTTGAACTTCATGGAAAATAAAAATTTCTCATGGTTTTGTCTAAACTGAAAAGATTCACCGATAGCTAAATAATAATTATGAACACACTCAGGGTCCCTTTGGCCCTTTTCTTCCAAATATTTGTGTGCATGTGTACAAAGTCCACAAAAAACTTTAAGTCAATGAATAAAGTTATATCCTGAAACCAAAAGTATTCCATGGTAACACTAATATCCAGATTATTCAAATTAGGCTTGACTCTGAGAGAGGCCTGTTTCTGATTACAAATAAAACCTGAGCATGATTTATACCAAGAAGCCACAAAGACTTAAGGCTGGAAAGGTTTCATTTACTGAATGCAGCTCTCAGGCTCCAGTGTGGCATGGAGATGAAAGCTGGAACCCCCAGGGCCCTCACAGGCAAACAGGGGAGCCTTTAGTGCAGGCCTGCCCTGACCAGGTGATAATTAGCCCAATTAACAGGCTATATCCTTGTTAACTAGTTGGAACAAAAATTTAACCTCACGCATGCCAAAGCCTGTCATTTAAAATCCTCTTAAGCTATCCCTCAGATTTTAATTGCTGTGAAATATATTTTGGGGCCCTCTCAATTCAAACCAAAGGCTGAAAAGCTCTGTGTCAAAGTTACTTCTTGGAGGAGCCTTAAGCAGAACAGGAATCCTAGGGTGATGACTTAGTCAACTAAGAACCAAGAAAATGACTCATTCCAAAGCTGAACATTCAAGGATTACAAGGGCAACACCACCAAACTCTGAATTCTTTCTCAAAATCCCAAAATCTCATACCCATGAAAGTTTTCATTGTCAGAGAGACCGCACACTCTGCCCGCCCCAACCATCCTCCTCGGTGTGGCTCGGTGCCCCCACCTATTCCCCTGCCTGTGCTGTGTCCAGGACCCCCAGCAGGACAGCTCCTGGACCAGGGTTCCGGAAAGGCTCTGTGGGAAAACAGGAAGAACTTTCTATCCAATGGGCCGGCAGGTCTTGGGAGCAGCCACTCAAGTCTGCCTTTGTAGCACCAACAGTCCATAAAAGAGCGTGGCCATAAAACTTTATTCACAAAAGCAGGCAGTGGGCTGGGTCAGGCCTACAGGCCCCGTCTGCCAATCCTGGCTCAGAGGACAGGTCATAGCCCCACCATGACCCCAAAGCACCCTGCCCTTTGTGGGTGAAAGAGCACTGCTGGGGAACAAAGGTCTGCTGAGCCCTCCCCAGGGCCCTAGATGCTGGTCTACCCCTGACGTTCACGTTTCCTGTGGGGCTGGGAACGCCAACATGAGGAGACCAGGTGGAAGGAATTATACTGCATCTGAGACCCATTCCAGTCCCGGCCGCCCTGTCCTGTTCAAACTGCCCCTTTCAAGTGCAGAGCAGAGCTGGAGGCCTTGGAAAGTTGAAACAATTTTAACTAACCATAGAAGTCAACTCCTGGCAAACAAGACATATTAAATTGCCACAATCCTCTAGTCTGGACTAAATAAAATTTTATCGCTTCAGGTTAGGTAGGAAAACACTGGATTTATGTTAAAATGGCATTTAAAAATAAGGGACTGATGTGAGTGTTTAAAAACTATGTAAAGAGAATTTCTTTTAAATCATTGTTGCTCTTACTGATATAAATAATTTGAGATAAAACAACAAAATGCATTTCAAACCCCTTTTAGACCTTCATCCCAAATACCCTGACTAATGTCCAGCCTTTGGACATTCACAACACAACCCTAATAACCTTCAAATTGTATAAATTCCTAGAGTTCATCATTTCTACATCAATATTCCGTAAGAAAAGTATGCACAGAACCTCCTGTGTCCGGCACTGACCCTCGCTGGTCACAAACTCGTCAGGACACGGAAGAGCTCTACGCCTGCCCAGGAGGAGCCAGCGACTCCACGGCCAG
This sequence comes from Saccopteryx bilineata, assembly GCF_036850765.1. NCBI lineage: Eukaryota > Metazoa > Chordata > Mammalia > Chiroptera > Emballonuridae > Saccopteryx > Saccopteryx bilineata. The sequence continues at coordinate 3,107,894 of NC_089500.1, forward strand.
TGCCAGTGCCAGTGAAATCACAAGAACACAAAAGCACCAGCTGACGCTGGGCTTAACAAAAGCTTTAAAGATGTTTGGAAAAGCATCAGTGAATATAAAATGAAATAGCTGGGAAATCTGTTGGATGAGGTTCACGTGAGTCGAGGGGGTCAGTGCAGACGTCACTACCGGAGGCAGCAGGTAATGACCAGCTTGGCGGGGGCCGCTGCCGAGAAGGGAGAAACACAGTTGCATCACGTAAATGGGTCAGACGTGCATGGGCCTGAGAAGGGGACAGAGAACTTGGCTTTGAGGGAAGAACAGAAACTGTTTGTTCTTTCTTCTCCTTTCCCTTTCCCTAGACCCTGCAGTGCTGCTTTTCACAATCGTCAGAGTGTCATTTTCTAAGGGGAGAAATGTGGGTTTCAAGGTCAGTCGTGTCCATGGCAAAATGAACACAGCACAGATGCATGGAAGTCCCAAGTACGTGCAGCTCTAGAAGAAAGCACACCACAACAATGTCCACATCTAAGACTGATGGTGAGCTCTTTTATAGTTTATTTTTAATTATTCACATTTGAGGGGGGGGGGGGAGGAGAGGAGCAGGGAGCATCAACTCCCATATGTGCCTTGACCAGGCAAGCCCAGGGTTTCTAACCGGCAACCTCAGCATTCCAGGTCACTTTAGTCACTGTGCCACCACAGGTCAGGCCATGAACTCTTTTGCATTTGGCCAAGTAAGACAGTCTTTCAAACAGCCTGTCGACTATGACAAAGACTGCTGTGCTTTAGGCTAAGTCCTCCAGGTGCCATAACAGTGCCATATATTTCAGGGCTCTGAGAACTGAGGCCTGTCCCGTTTGCATGGCACTGGAAAAATCTGTTACTTCACATTTCAGATGACACTCTCGCAGCATGAGAATGAATTAGTTAACAAATAGAAGTGAGATAGATTTTATCAATAAGACCAAAAACAGGCTTACAAAAAGGAGAGAGCACTCATAAAAAAAAAAAAAAAAAAAAAAACAAAAACAAAAACAAAAAAAAAACAGAAAATCAACTGAAGTTAAATTATTCTTTTAAATCTTAATATATATTAAGAGCAAATATAACTGATATATTAATGGAAGCTGAGGATGGACAAAACTTCTGTTCCAATGCAGACAACTTGTCACAGTCCAACTCATCAAGAAACAGTGATTTAGCCTGACCAGGCGGTGGCACAGTGGATAGAGTGACAGACTGGGATGCTGAGGACCCAGGTTCGAGACCCCAAGGTCGCCAGCTTGAGAAAAACTCACCAGCTTGGAACCAAGGTCGCTGGCTCAAGCAAGGGGTTACTCAGTCTGCTGAAGGCCCACAGTCAAGGCACATATGAGAAAGCAATCAATGAACAACTAAGGTGTCGCAATGAAAAACTGATGATTGATGCTTCTCATCTCTCTCCGTTCCTGTCTGTCTGTCCCTATCTATCCCTCTCTCTGACTCTCTCTGTCTCTGTAAAAAAAAAAAAAAAAAAAAAAAACCCAGTGATTTATACAGAATTTATAAGTCATAATAAGGTCTTTATACCATATTGTTATGGTATTATGCCAGCAAAATGTTTCATGAACATTGCTTTATGAAGTGTTACTCGGACAGATATACACTGTAGAAAAACACAGTCGTGCACCTGCATGGAATAGATGATTCCAATCTCCTCGGGATATATTCAGGTAAACAATACAGCTCAGTTCCTTGTGTGACATGGGGTCAGAAATAGAATTTGGGGTCAGATATCCCTGGCGCTGGGGAAGAAGTCAGTATCTGATCATGGACAGCCCCTCTGAGCCTCAGGAAGATGGTGTCATTTTTATTTCTGGTGTGTAGTCATATAGGATTTCTAAAACCACTGGCACTAGATGGCTCCTCATTTTCTATCAGTCTAGGTCAGTGGTATTTTATAAGTAGGAAATCAGGAGATCAATCTATTACTCCACAACCGTTTAAAACAACAAGAAGCCATACTTTCCGGCCTGAACTCCTGGCCAGTAATCCTTGCCACCTCCAATTCTCCAATAAAGACTATCAAAGTGATCAATAAGCCAAGGACAACATGACTGATCCCAGTGGTGCCTGGCTTGCACCCCTAACCAGGAGATTCAGAGGCTGATGACATGTCCCTGCGAGAGCCCACAATGACACCAGTGTCCTCAGCTCTCTGGCTTCATGCATTAGATACAGGACAGTAGACCATCACTATTTGCCCAAATGCGACCGCACACAGTGTTCAAATACACAGTAGAGCAAACTGAAATAAAGAAACATCTTCCCACCAAAGAAATCTGAATTCACCTTGAATAAACATTACACATTTTGCCTAAAACAGACTCTTGTAATACTGAGACCTGCCCCATCAATCCATGCAGCTTATACACCAGCAAATACAGTGTGTTTGCCATCTATGCTGTGGGTCCTCACGTATCTCTTGAGGAAACAGCATTTCTGGGTATCTGAATACATCTGCCAGATCTAGAAAGTGCTGCTGGGGATGGCGCGATTCGCTGGGGCTTGGAAAGGCAGCCTCCCCAAACCTAAGTACTTCTTTGTCGTGGCCTTTGTCATCACTTCGGCCTTCTAGCATGTCAGGATGATCTAGGGACCATTTGAGCTCAAGGCGAGATTAGCTAGCAGGGTCGAGATGTATTGCCCAGTAATCTCAGAGTTCAGGACAAAATTGACCCTTTCTGAGACCTCAGCCTGAAGAACAGCGGTTACAGCACAGGTTCGGAGTGAATACCCAGGCCGTCCGTGTACCGGACCGCACCCAGACACACTGGGGGTTAAGAGGACCAAATCAGCGCGGACCCCACAACGCCCGATGGGTCAGAGCTGGCCTGAAATCCTCGCATCTGACGTTCATGATGTAGAAGGATCATCTCCTAGGGGATGATTTGTTCCTGCGTAAATCCTACGTGCAAAGGAGAGTGCTACAATGAGGTTAATACTGGAAACAACATTTGAAGGGTTATCGTGTTGTTGTGATCCCACTGAGAAGAACTAGTTAATAAAACACAAGCAGGCTCCTCACCTTTTCGTGCACACCCTCCCGCGGCACCGTGACTGCGAGGAACACAGCGGAGCACACATGCGCCCAAAGGCGTGCCTGGCCAGGCATCGCGCAGACACCAGGCAAACAGTTCTTTACTGCCCCACGTGGATCGTGCCACTGCGACTCCCTCTCACAAAACAGACTTGCATGTTTCATCTCCTTCTCCCATATTCTAAATTATTTGGAAAAGATAAATTCTGAACGGCATCTGCAAGCACTGCGTATAGATCCTTTACACTGATTTTTCAAAGCTTCGGTGCCTCAAACAAAAGACCACATAGAGGAGCAGGATCATTTACTACATGCCTCCCAGCACTCAAAATATGAAACAAAATTTCTGTCTAGTGTAACTGAGTGCGTGCACAAAAACAACTGGAAGGATGTGGGTGGGAGTTGAAATATATTTAAACTCGGCCAGAGTGCTGTGTTAGGGAGGGCAGCTTAAACGCAGAATTGGCTGAAACTATCAAATTAAGGTTAACAACAGAAAGGTTCTTTCAATCACGGGCTGGGAAAGAATAAAAAGTTAAAGCGTTGGCCAGTGTAGACATTGTGACACAGAAAAGAAACCCACTCCCTTCTCTGAGCTGCCCCTATCCTCTTATTAAAGGTTTTAGATTGAAACACATATAAACGAGTTAAAGTCCAGGAGAGAATGTCACCAAAGTCAGTCAAGAGGAGGCTGTGGGCCAAGTGACAGTAGCAGGGGAAGTTCCACGAGCACAGGTCTCGCGGCTATCGGGCGGCGCAGAGTCCCCCCCACCCCCGTGACACATCCCTGCGCTCCGCTTCCCCCTCCCCACTCCCCAGGCAACCCCGGCACATGCCCCACTGTGGTCTCAGCTGCAGCCACACACGCCCACCCCAGGAAGGCTGCCGGACTGCCCTCTGCTGTAACACCCGGCTCCTGTCCTCGGTCGGGTCTGACTTGCGCTTCTCTCACGAGCCGCCCTCTCCCACCCACGAGCCACCTTCCCACGCTCCGCCTTCGCCCAGGCGCTGCCTTCTCCCACACGCCATACTCGCCCATGCTTCCTTCCGCCACCCCCGGAAGTGGCACGCTGCCGCTGCAGCACCCCTCAAGGCTCCTCTCTTAGTTCTCAGTGTCACCACTTTATTTTTTTTATTTATTTATTTATTTTTTTTTTGGTGTTTTTCTGAAGTGAGAAGAGAGGAGGCAGTCAGACAGACTCCCGCATGCATCCAGCCAGGATCCACCGGGCATGCCCACCAGGGAGCGATGCTCTGCCCATCTGGGGCATCGCTCTGTCGCGACCAGAGCCACTCTAGCGCCTGGGGCAGAGGCCACAGAGCCATCCTCAGCGCCCGGGCCATCTTTGCTCCAATGGAGCCTCGGCTGTGGGAGGGGAAGAGAGAGACAGAGAGGAAGGAGAGGGGGAGGGGTGGAGAAGCAGATGGGTGCTTCTCCTGTGTGCCCTGGCCGGGAATCGAACCCGGGACTCCTGCACGCCAGGCCGACGCTCTACCACTGAGCCAACCAGCCAGGGCCTCGGTGTCACCACTTTAAATAGTGGCAGAGTGACCTTTCATTGTCTTTGCTGAATATCATCTACACATGCTGAAATGAGGGCTCCTGACAGCAGCAGGCTTGCCGGCTATGGTTCCTGCAGGCTCCCCAGGGCACAGTACAGTGCTCAGAACAGAGTCTACACCTAGAAAACAGTTGTTCAATTAATGGAGCAATTAATATTATAAAGAAACAAAATTTACAGAATATGCCACTTACCAAAACACACACACACACACACACACACACACACATACACACACAATGCCAAGTAAATAAAAACATTAGGGACAGTCACACAAAACTGAGGACAGCAGTTATCTTAGGCAGAAAGCAGGCCAGGGGAGCCTGGATGACAGAAGGCCGACTCTGGGAAGGAAACTGTCCCTTGGCACTCTGTCCACCGTGACATTAAACATATTTACATGCACACATTCTGTCTTTAAAAATGTATGTGTATAAAAAAACAGAATTTGAAAAGCATGATTTAAAAGTAAAGGTTAAGCCAGAATAATTTTTAAAAAAAATTTAAAGGAATCACTATTTTCATCCACTGTTGGTTTATTTGTGCCATACTTAAAAAGGAAAGAAAAGCCCTGGCTGGTTGGCTCAGTGGTAGAGCGTCAGCCCGGCGTGTGGAAGTCCTGGTTTCAATTCCCAGTCAGGGCACACAGGAGAAACACCCATCTGCTTCTCCACCCTTCCCCTTCCTTCCTCTCTGTCTCTCTCTTCCCTTCCTACAGCCAAGGCTCCATTGGAGCAAAGCTGGCCTGGGCGCTGAGGATGGTTCCATGGCCTCTGCCTCAGGCGCTAGAATGGCTCTGGTTGCAATAGAGCAATGCCCCAGATGGGCAGAGCATCGCCCCCTGGTGGGAATACCAGGTGGATCCCGGTCGGGCACATGCGGGAGTCTGTCTGACTGCTTCCTACTTCTCACTTTAGAAAAATACGCACACACACACACACACACACACCCCGCAAAAAAAAAAGAAAAGTAAAAAAAGGAAAGGAAAGGAAGACATTATTTCTGGCCTTCCAGTTTCTGAGGCTGAAACCTCACTGCACTTATACTCAGCGGTTCAGACACTGGCATTCAGTGACTGCAGGGGCTCAAGCTGTGCATGCCACAGGGCGGACAGGTGGTCACAGACACTGTCCGCCATGAATAGAGAATCTTGTTCCATGAGAAAGCACAATCACAATTTTAAAAGAGACGATTGTAGGTGTTCTAAGTGAGGAGATACCAGCAGCCCCAGAGATGGAGAGACTGTGTCTCCGGGCAGACCTTCCCTGTCACTGCATGTAATCCCCTGCACTACCCAAGTGTCCCAACCCCCAATGGAGGCCACCCCACCCCACACATGCTGACTTATGAATAATTTTCTACTTTCATATGCATACATTTCCTAAAAGGTTCCAAACAATTCAGGGAGCTTACAATGACTTTTAACTTCTCAGTACCTTTCACAGTAGTATCACCATAAGGGAGTGGAAATGAGTGTTAAGGAACATTTATAAAATGGAATAACTGTCTATAACTAAATTTTATCAAAGACCCAAGGTATGGCGAGAAGTATTCTGATGAATGACCTTCCCAATGACATACTATCTTAAACCGCAAACAAAGCGGCTCAAAGGAAGCTGTGTCACAGCGGGGAAGTGGACCACAGCACGGTCACCAGTGTGGCCCCGTCACAGCAGGGAAGTGGACCACAGCACGGTCACCAGTGTGGCCCCGTCACAGCAGGGAAGTGGACCACAGCACGGTCACCAGTGTGGCCCCGTCACAGCAGGGAAGTGGACCACAGCACGGTCACCAGTGTGGCCCCGTCACAGCAGGGAAGTGGACCACAATGCGGTCACCAGTGTAGCCATGACACTGGACCTTGGTTGCTCTTTCAACCTGAATTTCTACTAAGTCCGGTGCAAAGGAGCAGGAACAAAATGCCTCCACAATACATCGTCCAATTCTAACGTCAACTAAACTTCCACTGAGTGTGTCCTATGGATATGGTGGGCTCAAAGTCAAACCTCGTGAAGGGAAGCTTCCACAGACTGTGCCTCTCAGGACAGGAGAGGAGGGCTTCTCTGAGGGACAGTCCACTGCCTACACTGGGCTAGGACCAACCCATCACCACGCTGGTGAGAAATGCTCTCTCTATCCTAGTCCGAGGCCTGGTCTTTCTTACTGTGTGTCCACATGTAGCCCAAATGCTGGTCAGCTCCACTGGAATGCAGAGACCTGACCTCCCGGAGGCAGGGCCTGAGAACCTCTCTTCTTTAACTGACTAAGACAGGAGACCAAACCAACAGAAAGTACCACTAATAAACCACGCTGCCAGGCAGGCTGCATATACAAAACCAGAGATGTACAGGGATGGGAAAGTAAGAGGACAAGAGGACAAGAACAGCAAAGGAACAGAAGGTGCATGCTGTAACCAACACGGTAAAAAAAAGCTACTCTAATCCCTTATAGAGAGCAGGTGCCCAAAATAACTGAGTTAACAACACCCCACTAAAACTGAGAGGCTAGGAGAGAAAGTGGTTCTAATAAGAGGTGAATAAAGGAAGGCGTCTATACTGTATAACCAGAGATGTGCAGGAAGCACGCGCTGGCATCACACGATGGCACAGAGACCTGCCTAAGTGCCAAGGACAAAAGAAAGACGCAAGAAGAGGGAAGAAACACACGAGTCCTCGTCTGCACAAACCACCGCCTGGACTATGAGAGAGCTGTGTGCTACATCGCCAAATGCACCAACACTTCTCATCGCAGATACATTATAATCAACTAGTGCCATGTACTATTCTTCAAAAATAGGAACAGTCGAGCACTAAATAGTATACGCGGGTCACTCGGAAGTCCAGGAGCAGAAGGAAGCACTTTGAATAAAATCCCAGGTGGAAGACAACCAGGGACATGTCCTCGGGGGACAAGGCACGTGAAAGCATCAGCCCATGTTCACTGACACCAAACAAACACACGCTCTGACTGAATGCTAACTTGGACCTGAGCTGACGCAGTCGGACCAGGGATCAGCATGGTGCACAGAGCTGGCAACAGAGGGAAAGAGGAAAAAGAGGTATAATTTAGAATATCAACTCTTCGAGTGTATTACAAGATAAATAGATTTGAAAATGAGGGCAATTTGACAACTAATAAAACCAATTTGTGAAGTTAGTACCAGTGTTGAAGTATACATGGTTTCAATCAAGTGCTACAAAGATGCACTTTATAAAGATGAACACTTCATCTAATGCCACTGTGTGCTTATTCCACAAGGCTGATACCAGTGTGTCCGGGATGTAAGCTTTTGTACTTTTTTTATTTCCCTTTCGCTGTTGTTAAAATTCTAGAAAAACCGCTGGCAACTCTCAGGCACTTTGGGCCACATAGGTCCCGACCTGGTTGCTCAGCAACTGTGTACGCGACACTGAGCTCGCACTGACTGCAGCCATCTTTTCCTGGTGACAGTTCACAAACAGGTCTTCTCAAGTTTCTGATTATAAAACACGACGGTCCAGTAGCAGGGTCTCCCCCTTGTTTAAAATAATCAATGCTGCCCCAATCATTATTTATAATTAGCAAAGAAGTAATTTAGTTGATAAAACCAAACTGAAGATCTGGATAAAAATTTAAAAAATCTGTATAATCTAACAAAAAATTTTAAAGAAAATTACTGAAATTATATTGCTTATCCAATGAATGAATAACAAAGAAAACACGACTCACAATTAATAAGTGATATAGTATAGATCAGGGGTAGTCAACCTTTTTATACCTACCGCCCACTTTTGTATCTCTGTTAGTAGTAAAATTTTCTAACCACCCACTGTTTCCATAGTAATGGTAATTTATAAAGTAGGGAAGTAACTTTATAAAATTTATAAAGCAGAGTTATAGCAAGTTAAAGCATATAATAATAATTACTTACCAAGTACTTTATGTCAGATTTTCACTAAATTTGGCAGAATAAATCTTTATAAAACTTACTACAGTTAAATCTATCTTTTTATACTTTGGTTGCTGGCTACCACCCACCATGACAGCTGGAACGCCCACTAGTGGGCGGTAGGGATCAGGTTGACTACCACTGGTACAGATCTTTCAGTCATTGAAAGGTGTTCTATACTCATTGAATATGTGAAAACAGTGAGTTCGTACAACTTTAAAGTCATAAGTTCAGAGAGAAAATTCAATTTCTCCTCAAGAATAAATTTAATTTACAGACTTTTAGTTAAATATTCACATTCATGAAGTCATTACTATTCACAGTGAGCAAATAATGAAAGAATACAAGTTGTTTCTAAAATGAAAAATGAAAGGGCACTGAATATAACATGTACAAAAGTCAATGAAATAAACACATGTAAATACCAAGTAAAGGCATCCGAACAAATCAGAGGGTTCCCTTTGGACATAACCATTCCTAGCAACTAAAATTAGAAAATATATTCTAGTCACTGCCCCCAGCTGTAAAATGACCAACCTACACAAAGTTATTCCAGTCCAGAGCACATTGCCTATTCTTTTAAATGAACACAAACCTCTAGTAAATTCCTATTTATCTCCTTGCCAATCAGGGGGTAAGTGACGGACACCAAGGCAGTCGTATCTGGGCCTCACGTCCGTGGCGTGTTCTGCTAAGTGATGTCACTTCTCTCACAGATGGAAATAAGCAGATTATTATGGTGACTGGGAGCAAACTAAACATTTGGGTTTTTGCATGGACAGATTTACACAGTGTCTGTCAGATAAAGCAGAGTCTGCCCACGGCTTATACAACAAGAGTGTGCCTGGCAGCCTCCTCCCAGGGTTAGTATCTGATTACATAAATAGGCCATTCCCCACCATTCCACGAGACTGACAGTCTGTCTTAGTTTAAAGTGCAATTTCGGACTATCGGCGTTTCTGTCTTGCACACCGGCTGATTAACATCAGAGCACTCCTGGAGGTCCAATCAGGTTTCCTCCTGCTGTCTGATTCTGGGCCATATGAAATGTGGTGGACACAACAGATGGAGAAGAGACAACTTTAAAACACTTCTGATGACTGCTCCCAGGCACGCGTGGAAGGCTGAATCATGTTAGCATACGGTGTGTGTGCATGTATCCATAGTTACTACCTTCGAAATAACTCAAAAGTATATCATGATTTTAAAGCTAACTGTTCTATTTATAAAATTAAATATAAAACACAACCACAAAAAATAATTAGGTATTACTATTTTTACAGTTGCTATGTTTTTAATGAATATGGCTATATTTCTACCAATGCAATGGAACAGTAATGGTTTATGCAGTCACAGAAAATCACAGCACGGGGCTGAACTAATATGGCAGAAGTTCTCTAGCACTTCTTATTATCTTTCCTACCCCACCCCACAAAATCCCAAACAAAACTTACAGAACCAACACACCAGTGAATGGTGACAGGTCTAAAGATATGGCTCAAAATCTACTTTGGCAGCAACAGAGATGGTAGACAGGAAATATTCACGAATAAACTGAGTCCACAGAGATGCTATGAACTTGCTGAAAATGGTTGCTTCTATATTTTGGTCTCCTCAGCACTAGTAATAATAAGAGCAATATTAATACCAAGGTTCTGCAATCTGAGTTATAAATTCTCCTGGGTGAAACTAATTATTTTATAATTACATTCTTCTCAAAAAATACAAGCATGAGATTTCTCTACAAATGAAAACACTCAAAGTGTCCTGGCCAAACAAGACTGATGAAATTCCTTTTCATAAGGAAAAAAAACAAACAAAAACTGCGGCAGTCATCATTTTAAAGGCAGTACTGCATATCTTGATTATTGGGAAGCCATTTGTTTCCTGATGGTTTTCCTGGGCCTGCCATTATGTAGGAACTGCTGCAGGAGACACAGTCCAGCCTCTCCACGACTATTAATATTAACTAAATAAACATCTCCTGAACATCCACTATGGGCCCAATCCTATCCTGTATTCTGGGAGCCCAAAAAACATGGGGCACGGGTCTCCCTCTTCAAGGATGGACAACTGAACAGGGAAAGGAGACAAGCAAGCACATCACTTATATTTCAGAGTAGTAATTTATCTTTTTGTAGGTGAATGCATTTTTTTTTTTAGATTCAGCTGGCCATCTTCTCTAATATTAAATAGTTCTCTTCCTCAGTATGATGATCCGTATGACCTATCCTGTACTTTCCAATGAAGAGAGTTTCTCCTCCCCCCCAGAATCATCTTTCTGTCTTCCCACAAAATCTCATCTCAAGGGAAATAAATGACTTTAGGAAGCGCAGATCTGAACATCACACACATATCAAATCCTACCTATAACCACGGACACGACTGGTACTGCCCTCTTCCTTATCAGAATACATTCGCTTTTACACATTAAATACTAACGTTTAGCTTCAAGAGTCTTAGTGCTTAAATGCTAAGTGTATTTATTCTTTTTCATTTGTTTCTTGACACCAGAACTAATGAACTGTCATAGAAACAGTTTTGGGAATCACACAGGGTGAGGCTCCCTACAATGATGCGTAATCAGCGTCATAAACACAATATTGTCTCCAGTAATTTCAGCTA